>NC_067311.1:6671073-6971073 GCF_020740795.1 Apus apus | reverse complement strand
CGCCAGCCTCGCTGTCCGGAGAGGGAAGGGGAGGCTGCCCCGCGACCGCTGCCCGAAGAAGCGGAAAGGGCGGAGGGGCCGCCTGTGCCCGCTTCGCGGGGACCGTGCCCGCTCCCCGGGGACCCTGCCTGCTCCCCGGGGACCCTGCCTGCCCAGCCTAAACCAAACTGGACCAAAGTAGGAGCTTGCCCAGCCTGCGTTTGCCACCTGCCTCAGGACTAGGGCCGTGCTTGCCGCAGCTGCCGCTGCTGGGAGGGGTCGCCCCGGTTACCGGGAAGCCGGCCCCCCCACGGATCTCCTGCCGAGCCTGCCAGCCGCATCCCGGGAACCACGCGCTACGGAAGGAGGGTAAACGCGCGCGCGCGCACGCACACACACACACACACACACACACACACACACACACACACACACACACACACACTCACACTCTAACTTTCCTGCCGGGCTCAACTCCTACCCTTTCACTCCATTGATTTTACACTTCTCCCTCGGAGTGTGCATTTAATAAGACCATAGTACCTTGGAATCCCTTTTCCAATATACACCTAGACAACCTCTCCTGAACCTTGATCCCCTAGTTTGTGTTGACCCTTAATAAACCAATTAATTTGTAAACTAAACATTGGTCTCAGTAACAGTTTGTGTGCGTGGTGAGAGGGTATTCTAATCTACCCTCTAAGATACGGTCCCGCAGTGGCTGTTCCTCTGTGAGAGGTCAGCACCACGTGTGACCCTCGGTCTCATTCACAAACCTCTCCACATTGAGGGGGGAAGTCACGAAAACATCCTGACAGCCAGTAGCCCCCCAATACTGGCCCGCGACAAGCAGTTAATACTTCCAGTCATTCTAAATAACTTCTTGGATGTTCTCACTAACTCATTTCTAGTAGTCATGAGTAAATACCAGTGAACTCCAGAGGGTAACTAAAATGGATGATTATTTTGAAAGTGGGCCTGAATTTATAAGCAAATAATTCTAGTAAGTCTACATTCCTCAGAGGGATTGAACACCAACAAACAAATATAATTTAAAACAAAACAGTACAGAGTTCCCAAAACAAGTATTCAAAATAAGTAATTACAGAAGCAGAGTTAGTTTTAGATAATCTGACTGCAGCTTTGTCTCATTCACTGATAAAACAGAACACATTACCTCATTTCCATCCGCCAGCGTTCTTCCTCTTCTCGCCTTCTCCAGTATTCTTCCTTCTGCATTTGTTTCCTCATCTTCTCTTCTTGAATTTTTCTTGCTCGAATACTGGGCTTTACTTCTACTTGTAAATCTGGGTTTACTTTTTTCTAGTTCAGAAAAATAATGAAATGTTGGTTTGCCTCTTGTAATTTCAAGGATACAGAGTTGTTCTGACATGTTTAACACACGCTACTGGTCTACGATAAAACCAAGGGGAGTAAAATGCAGTTTTAGAACTGCACTGAATGAATAGTTGAAGAAAAAAAAACCCTGTGTCCAGTAAAGGAAAGAAATAGCAATATATTACAAATAGCATTAATTCCCTCTTCAACTATATGAGAACAAAGCAATTTAAGATTAAAATGTTACATGAAATACTAAGTAATTTGCTGTTCATTCTATAGCAGGACAACTACTCTATAGCCCAAAAAAAACCCCCATTTCATCTCAACTACAGTGTGTTTCCTGATGCCCTATTCCTGAAGGGTTCCTCATACAGGGGTATGAGTTACTGAATACATTTTTCTGGCAATTTTTTCTCTTATTTCATCCCGTTTATGATTATGCAGGCCCACTGTATCTCCTGTGACCACAGTAGATTTTTCCTATATAATCTTATAATAATCAAAATGCATAGCATATGTCACAGTATAGGTGTCTCTCCATTCATGACTAAAAGTCTGCAACACTTATTTCTCAAATGTCTCCACAAAGGGTTTATGTGGTTTATCCTGCCAAAAACATTGAGCACTACTATTTTATACTATTGGAAATTAATGGTTAACCACATAAAGCACCTACTTTTGCTTGCATATGTTATACAATATTTTCATGTTGCAATGTTCAAAATGTTTAAAAAGGAAGAAACCCAAACCAAAATGCTGTTTCACACTGCATTACTATTTTAAAGACTATACTCCCTAATAAACATATTTCTCTAGTTTTTTTATATGCTGTTTATTTAGAGTACCTACTTTTGACTAGTCTTTAAATGTAAAAATATGTAATCTGTCAGCTGACATCTGGTGGATCTTCAGACAAGAAGCATGAACATTTCTACTAACCTTATACTGAAGTCTGTGCCGCCTCCCTTTTAAGTGCATCTCCTTGGCATTAGGATCATTAAAACTGCATTCACAAAGTTTGCAGTGAAAGCGGATCACCTTTCCTTCATCATTTCTTACCTGGAAAACAAAGTTATAACACAGTTGGCTTTTTTTAATTTAAAGAAAAACAACAAAGTTGATGTAAAAATTAATCTAATTCAATGACACTGGATGTCTACCCATCTCAAAACATCTTAACAAGTTCACAAAGTAACTGAAAGAAGGTAAACTAGAACTTTAGGTTCTAACAGACACACCATCAATGAACAAAGAACAAAGTTCTTCTATTCCAGAGTACACAGCTTTAAACCTGAGCCTGAACATACTAAGTTGAATAATTACAAACCTACAAATTATGAAAAAATTACATCAGACTTCATCCACATATTTCATGCCATCCAAATGAAGAATGCCCCACTGAGCATAAAAGAAACATGCACAATAAAAAAGTGTAAACATATGTACAAGCCTTTGCAGGTTTGATGCCTTGTCATTCATCTTCAAGGAGAACCGAGGGAACTACAGGCCAGTCATCCTCACCTTGATCCCTGGGAAGATGATGGAGCAGCTAATCCTGGAAACCATTTCCAGGCACATTAAGGACAAGAAAATCATCAACACTAGTCAGCATGGCTTCACCAAGGGGAAGTCATGCTTGATCAACTTGATAAGCTTCTGTGATGAAATGACTGGCCTGGTAGATGAGGGGAAAGCAGTTGATATTGTCTACCTGGACTTCAATAAGGCCTTTGACAGTGTCCCATATCCCATATCCTCACAGACAAGCTGTTGATGTATGGGCCGGATAAACATACAGTGAGGTAGATCGAAAGCTGGTTGAATGAAAAGGCCCAAAGGGTGGTGATCAGTAGAATAAAACCTAGTTGGCGGCTAGTAACTACCAGGGGTAAATACTGGGACCAGTCTTGTTTAACATCTTCATTAATGATCTGGGTGATGGGGCAGAGTGTACCCTCAGCAAGTTTGCTGATGACACAAAACTGGGAGCAGTGGCTGATGTGCCGGAAGGTTGCACTGCCATCCAGAGAGATCTCAACAGGCTGGAGAAATGGGCTGACAGGAACCTCGTGAAGTTCACCAGGGGAAAGCACAAAGTCCAGCACCTGGGGAGGAACAACCCCATGCACCAATATATGCTGGAGGCTGCCCAGCTGAAAAGTAGATTGGCAGAAAAGGACCTGGAGGGGTCCTGGTGAATGCCAAGTTGAACTTGAGCCAACAATGTCCCCCTTGCAGCAAAGGTGGCAAATGGCATCCTGGGCTGCATTAGACAAAGTGTTGCCAGCAGGCCTCTCTAACCCAGCACTGGTGAGGCCACACCTGGAGTCCTGTGTCCACTTCTGGGCTACCCGGTGCAAGAGAGACACAGATGTACTGGAGAGCCTCATGAAAGGTGTGGGAAACTGTTCTTTTCTTCCCCACATAAGTCTAAACAAAATGCCTTTTAAGCCAGCGAAGGCCTCTCCTGATTATCCCCAGCTAACGAACTAAAACAGACTTGCTTCTCAAGGACAACTGAACCCAAAACAACAGATGTGGTACTGGGCAAAAAGGATGGGCAACAAGCCATCCTGTGCCCCTGGCAGTCACCGCCCTAAAGTGGGGCTCATGGACGCTCATTGGCTCTGGACAGTGACACTGACTGGACCGGTGGGTCACGGGGGTATCAAAGGCAGCGAGTGCAGCAGGTGGGCCCTTCCCTCCTCCCTGAGGCTAGTTCGGACGCTTTCTGCGTGGGACACCCGCCTGCTGTGGACACTGGTGCTGGGACCCTGCCTGCCTGCCCCGGGTCCAGCCTGGGCCTCAGCGCCGAGCGTCCCGGCGTCCCGAGCCCTGGGGTCGGGGCCGGAGCCCCCTCCCCGTGTTGCTGCCGGTTGAGGGGAAACCAACGGCCGCTGCACCCGCAGCCGAGCCGCGAGAGGCTGCCCCTCCGACACCACGGACCTGCCGTCCTGCCTTCCGGCCACCGACCAACGCTGGACAAGCCTCCGGACTGTAACATCACCACACACATTCCTTTCCTCATACTCGCACACACAGCGCGACCTCTTAAGGAGGACTGGCGTCGGGTTTCCTTCCCTCCTCCCCTCTTCCCTTTGGTCCTTAATCCTCTCCCTTAAAAGCACCGGACCTTTTGCATTGCCTCCCTAAAGGACACTTTCTCACTATATACATATTTATATCCCTGGTAGCCATTTACATTTGCATTGTCCCTAAACATCATCCCTCGTTTTGTGTTTACCCTTAATAAACCGATTAGTTTGTGGAGTAAACCTTGGCTTTAGAGGCAATTTCTAAGCGTGGTGGGGTGGGGGGTGCTTTCTAACTACCACCCTGAAATACGGTCCCACGGTGGCCGTTCCTCCGTGAGAGGCAGCGCCACATGTGACCCTCGGTCTTATTCACAAACCCCTCCACATCGGGAGGGGCAGTCGCAAAAGCATCCTCACCGCCGGTAGCCCCCCAGTAGCGGCTCACGACAAAAGGCCACAAAGATGATAAAGGGACTGGAGCCTCTCTCCTATAAAGAAAGGCTGAGAGAGCTGGGACTGTTTAGCCTAGAGATGAGAAAGCTCAAGGAGGGTGGATCTTATTAATGTATACAAACACCTGAAGGGAGGGTGCAAGGAGGACAGAGCTAGGCTCTTTTTAGTGATGCCCAGTGACAGGACCAGAAGCAATGGGCACAAAACAAAACATGGGGAGTTCCCTCTGCACATCAGGAAACTTTATTTTATTTTTTACTGTGAGGGTGACTGAGCACTGGCACAGGTTGCCCAGGGAACTTCTGGAGTCTCCCTCCTTGGAGAAATTCAAAAGCTGTCTGGATACAATCCTGGGTAACTTGCTCGAGGTAGCCCTGCTTGAGTGGGATTGGACCCCCAGATGACCTACAGAGGTCCCTTCCAACCTCAGCTATTCTTCAATTCTGTGATTTTGACAGGGAAAATGTTAGTAGTCAGTACTTTTTCAGGCAGATGTAACATCTCAAGCTCAGTTCTTTGTCTTGCATTGTCATTGCGAACATGACAAATAAAATCAATGTTTTGATAATGAAGGAAGTAGTATAGGCATCAAGTTGTCCATCATGTGCAAATGAGTAATGAAGTAGATACAGACCATATATTTGCATTGCTGTTACTGACACTTGAATAAATTTTCACTAAAATAGTTAAAAAAATAATCCACATTTTCATATCAATACCTCCTCCACATAGTCATGACCCACTGGCTGGACATCACTTTGCAAGGCAGCAAGAGTTGTAGGAGTCACTGGTTCAGCTGCTGTGTCTGGTTTTACTTCCTGTGTTTGTACTGTAGTAGCAGTTGTTATTTTAACGCTTTCAGCTGATTTTATTTCTTCCAGTTTATTTTCTGTTGTCTGAAGCTTATTACCACCTACAAATAAAAAAAGTTACATCGCTAAATTTTATAAAATGGGAATATGATTACGCATGATGTGCAAACTGAAGACACTTTGCAAGTATCAATGTTCTGGCCAAAGCATTATCAGTCTTTTAAAATTAGTTAAAACTTAAACATATTTTAAACACAAATAAAGGTATGTTTTTAATTAAGTTTAACAACAAGTTATTTAAACAGTTTTTTATTTTAGTAAGAAAAACTTTTGCTTTATTTAGTCGCAATTTTCATAATAATTTCTATGATTTTTCCAAAGAGGTAAAACTGAATGGGAACAACTCAACAAATATATATTAATCATCTTTCTGTCATACATTTATTTTTTTGTTTGTAAATGGATCAAAAAAAAATACTTCAAAACCTTATGTTTGTACCAACAAAGGTATAATCTCAGTGTTGCACAACTGCTTCCATCTCATAAATATCTGTCACGCATATTTCAAAAGTTTCCACTGTTACAAGGATGTTTCAGTTGCCAAGTTATTAACTGCCAACCTACTGCAGGCTGCCAAATTAGAACCAACTGGACTATAGACCACAATACTCCAATGGCTACTACATTAGAAACTAAAGGTGGGAAGCTTCTTATGAAGGTGAGAGAAGCCTCCAAGAGAGATCAGGTGGAGATAACACCAAAAATTGTGAAGCAAAAGTTTTATACACATTCTTATTTTCACCTATCAATAATTCTTTTAAACACAACAGTTATTCATCCATTAGTACAAATACATTTTTATTTGTTGCAGTAAGATCTTTAAAAATATAGAATAGGTTATGTTGCAAAATAAAGACTGATTTCTGTACTTGCCAACAAAGTTTATTTTCGGTGTAGATATTTTCTTTACAGCTATATTAGCAGCGGTTGAAGATGTTTTATTGTTGGACGCCATATTAAGTGGTATGCTTCCCATGGGAGTAAGTATTTTCACTGCAGAGGATGCAACCGAGGAGTTCACAGTACTGCTGCTAGTTGCTACATTTGAAGCTGAGGCAGTTGGTTTGCAAACAGATGTAGATGTTGAGGAAGTAGCTTGGGCAATCGCATTTGGTTCAGTTGAAGGAATGGGTTTGCCAAGTTTTGTGTGCAACTTTACTACCTATAAGAATAAAGAGAAATTCTTATCATCTCCCTGAGATAACTATAAAAAATGAACTTGTTATAGGTTATGGAAGCTTTAACAGAAACATCAATATCACCAAACAAAGTAATAAAATAAACCAATATAACTAAAAAGTTATTTATTTTTAACAAAAAGTGACCTTGGGGAGCAGAAAGACATTTAAAAGGTCTTGTCATCTGTAACAAGGAAACAGTCAATAGTTATCTCAGATTGCTTATTTCCATTAGAAATTCATAGAATCATAGAATCATAGAATCCTAGGGGTTGGAAGGGACCTCGAAAGATCATCTAGTCCAACCCCCCTGCCAGAGCAGGGTCATCTAGAGCACATCACACAGGAACGCATCCAGGTGGGTTTTGAATGTCTCCAGAGAAGGAGACTCCACAACCTCTCTGGGCAGCCTGTTCCAGTGCTCTGTCACTCTCACAGTAAAAAAATTTTTTCGAATATTCACCTTGAACCTCCTATGCTCCAATTTGATCCCATTACCCCTTGTCCTATCACTGGTCAACACTGAGAAAAGCCTAACTCCATCTCCCTGACACTCACCCCTTACATATTTGTAAACATTGATGAGGTCACCCCTCAGTCTCCTTTTCTCCAAACTAAAGAGACCCAGCTCCCTCAGCCTTTCCTCATAAGGGAGATGATCCACTCCCTTAATCATCTTTGTAGCTCTGCGCTGGACTCTTTCAAGCAGTTCCCTGTCCTTCTTGAACTGAGGGGCCCAGAACTGGACAAAGTACTCCAGATGCGGCCTCACCAATGCACAATAGAGGGGGAGGAGAACCTCTCTTGACCTACTAACCACACCCTTTCTAATGCACCCCAGGATGCCATTGGCCTTCTTAGCCACAAGGGCACATTGCTGGCTCATGGTCATCCTCCTGTCCACCAGGACCCCCAGGTCCCTTTCACCTACACTGCTCTCCAGCAGGTCAGCCCCCAACCTGTACTGGTACATGGGGTTTCTCTTCCCCAAATGCAAAACTCTACACTTGCCCTTGTTGAACTTCATCAGATTTCTCCCCGCCCAAGTCTCCAGCCTGTCCAAGTCCCTCTGAATGGCAGCACAGCCCTCCAGTGTGTCAGCCACTCCTCCCAGCTTTGTGTCATCAGCAAACTTGCTGAGAGTACATTCTATACCCTCATCCAGGACGTTGATGAAGATGTTGAACAACACCGGTCCCAGTACCGACCCCTGAGGGACTCCACTAGTCACAGGCCTCCAACCAGATTCCGCCCCATTGACTACAACTCTCTGCCTCCTTCCTTTCAACCAGTTCTTGATCCACCTCACTACCTGATCACCAAACCCATTCTTGATCAACTTATCTACAATCTACAATCTACAATCTACTTATCTACAAATTCAGACATTTACTCCAAAAGCTGTGTAGACGAGAACAGAAAGCTAATAAACTCACAAGCCAGTAAAACTGAAGGAAACTTGCTCAAACAGTTTCAATGTGACTGTTTTGTTGCCTGGTTGCTTTTTATTCTCCCAACAAAAACTGTAGTACACTGAACTGTTTTGGTTCCAAATAATATTTGTAAATAAGAGTTATTTAATTCAGATTCAACAACCCTGTCTCTTTTGATAACTACATTTTAAGATTATTTATATAGAAAGACTTTCCAGGTTATTTTAATAGGAATTATTTTACTGTTGCCACTTTGTACGGTGTTCTAAAATATAAAGAGCTGTAATAGGTGAATATTATTACTGTATCTGTTACTGACGTTAACCTTTCTAGAGTTATGAGGAAAATCTGTAATATCTAAACACACATTCTACATTGCCAAACCATTTATTATTGCATGGCCAAATTTAAAACACAGATCACAGGGGTTCACAGTGCAGCCTGCGGTATTTATTCCACAATGTCCGCCTAACTGCATCCAGGCAGTAGGGAAAGTGTACTTACCAAAACTCTTTTAAACATACTCATTATAAAGTATACTACAGCACACAGTTCCTTGGTCCCATATGCCAATTTTCTGTGCAATAAATACCAAAAAAATGATGCATTATAATCCCATCCTTTGGCACCGACTCAAGTTACAGTGTCTCAAAGTGCATTGAGAGCATCACAGCACCAGACAAATAAGAAGAATGTCATGAAAGGTCTTGAAAAGAGTTAGGGAGCACGAGCATAATACTGCATGTCCTCACTGATGCTTTTTTCCATCTTACTCTACACTTTCTTCCTGCAATTTACATACTTTCCCCAATACATCATCTTCTCATCGATGCCACAGCAATATTTCCCCCCCTTTCTCCCAACAAGGCCCTTCTAATAGTAAGCTTAAAGATAAACATAGAATGCCAGGTTGAAAGAGACCTTAAGGATCATCCAGTCCAATCTTTCTATGCTGCAACCAAGTGAATGATCTGCTCAGTCTAGTGGTAGAACTGAAAGAGGAGGTGGAGAGATTGAGAAGTATCTGGAAATGTGAAAGAGAGAGAGATTGGTGAAGTCACATCCTGCTGGCCTTGAGGCAAAGGCAGCAAGTGGAGGCTCCACAAGAAGTAGATGATCTCCTGCCCTCTTGTTACCAGGCAGAGGGAGGGGACCTAGGAGACGAGGGTAAATGGAGGCAGGTCCCTGCTCTGGGCAGCAGGTGGGTCCCTTCCTGGCCTCCCCCACCTTCCCAGTTCCCCCTACACAATAGATATGGGGCTCTGGATCTGGAGGACCTGACAAATGAGGATGTTGATAAAGGTCCCTCAGTTGCCCAGGCAAGCAGCCCCATACATTAGGACCCCTCCTATAGAAAATAAGAGGAGGGTAATTGTAATTGGAGAATCCTTCTTGAGGGGAACAGAGGGTCCGGTATGCCAGCCAGACCCATCCCACAGGGCCATTAGGGAATGCAAGACGGAAATAGATGCTTGGAGTCACACCCTGACTCCCAAGATAGAAACCCAGCAGGCAGACAGAGTCCCTGCTGCAGAGAACTCCTTGTCCTGTCTCCGCCAGATTGAATGTGGTGACTTGGAGGACAGGGAGCAATGGCAAGAAGTTTCTGCCCGCCACAAAAAGCGATGCAGGCGTGTCTGCCCAGCAACTACTGCACCTTGCCAGCTGCTGTTGCATAATAGACACAGAGCTCTGCAAGAGGATCAGAACAATAGTGAGGGTGTTCATTCTTCCACACTGGAGGTATTGTCAAGGTCTAGTCGGTCCACCACTGTGGGGAACGGTCCACCTTCTCTCCCCCCACATAATAATAAACAAAATGCCTTTCAAGCCAGCAAAGCAAGAGTGGCGTCTTTTTGCTGATTTAGCCGAGGACGGACTGGAACAGGCCCCTTGCTCTACCAGATATGTCCACAACAAGAAAAGAGCATAAGGGTTATGATAACTGGCAGAAAAATGGACAATAGGTTAAAGACTGCCTCTGACAGAGCACGTACCTGGCCAATGCTAATTGGCTAATTTGAACAGTGGTACTTTATTCAAACAGTGATTCCTGATCTATAAAAAGAGGGCAAGTTCTGCAGGCCTGCGGCTCTCTGCCTGCCCGGGGGGAGACCCTGCTGCAGAATCAGAAGCCACCTTGAACGCCACCACCGCTGCCCGGAGAAGCCGAGAGGGAAGGGGGGGCTGCCCCGCAACCACTGCCCAGAGAAGCTGAGGGGTGGCCACCCGTACCCGCTCTGTGGGGAGCCACCCCCCTCCCCAAGGGACCGCTGCTTGCCGGTTAATTTGTAAACTAAACATTGGCCTCAGTAACAATTTGTGGGTGTGGTGAGGATGGTGTTTCTAGTCTCCACTCTAAGATTTGATCCAGCAGCGATCGATCCTCTGTGAGAGGCGAGCGCCGTGCGTGCTCTCAGTCTGTTTTAAAGACCCCTCCACATTGGGGGGGGGAAGTCGCGGAAGCATCCCGACAGCCGGTAGCCTTTGTGACAGCATCGGCTCACGACAACCCCCCACATCTATACCAGCTCAGTAAAGAATAAAAGATGGGTCATTGTCATGACTCGCTTGTGAAGGGAGCAGAGGACCAGATATGCAGACTTGACCCTCTCCATAGGGAGGTCTGCTGTGTCCCTGGGGCCCAGGTTAATGATGTAAAGTGAGAGCTCCCTTCCCTAGTACAGCCCTCAGATTATTACCCTCTTTTGATTTTTCAGGTAGGCAGTGATGAGGTAGAGAGAAGTCCGAGGGTATCAAAGAAAGATTTCAGGGCCTTGGGATGACTGGTCAAGGGATTGGGAGCACAAGTCGTGTTCTCCTCTATCCCTCCAGTTGTGAGGAATGATGAGTGGGTAAACAAGAAGACCCACGAGATCAATATCTGGCTCCAAACCTGGTGCTGCCAGCGGGACTTTGAGTTTTTTGACCATAGTTTGATTTACAAGACACTGGGCCTGCTTACAACAGATGGAAAAACCCTATCTCACAGAAGGAAAAGGGTATTAGGGCAAGAAATAGCAGGGCTCATGGACAGAGCTTTAAACTAGACTTGAAGGGGATAAAACCAGGCTCACCAGAGATGAACCTAGTGGTGAAGTGCCAAGGATGGGGGTAAAATCAGTAGCCCAGCTCAAATGCATCTACACTAACGCACGTAACAACAAACAGCATGAGCTGAAAGCCATTGTGCACCAGGACAGCTATGACATGGTTGTTCTCATCATGAAAAATCTGCTTCTGGTGTCCAATTGGGATCCCCCCAGAAGTAACTTGCACCCACTACCCCTCATCTTTTCCATGTGACTCCTTGTAAAAAGGGAGTCTCTATCTTCTCGGTAGCCACCCTTTAAGTACTGGAACATGGTAATGAAGTCTCCCCGAAGCCTTCTCAAGGTTGAAAAAACCCAGTTCTCTCAGCCTTTCCTCATACGGCAGGCTTTCCAGTCCTTTGATCATCCTTGTGGGCCTTTCTCCAGACCCTCTCCAGCCTGTCTGCATCTTTTTTGTATAGCAGGGACCAAAACTGAACGCAATACCCCAGGTGTGGTCTGACAAGTGCCAAGTAGAGTGGGATGGTGATTTCTTTATCTTTGCTTGGTGATGCCCTTGTTGATGCTGCCCAGCATCCTGTTGGCTTTCTTTGCAACGGCACACTGTTCACTCATATTGAGTGTGTTGTCTACCAGGACCCCCAGGTCCCTTTCCACAGAGCTGCTCTCCAGCCTGGTGGATCCCAGCCTGTGCTGCACTCCTGGCTTACGTTTTCCCATGTGCAAAACCTTACACTTGTCCACATTGAACTTCATAAGATCCTTGTTAGTCTACTCTTCCAGCCTGTCCAGGTCTTCCTGGAGAGTGGCTCTCCCTTCTGAAGTGTCTACTTCCCCACTCAACTTGGTGTCATCTGCAAACTTCATCAGGGTGCACTTGATCCCATCATCCAGACCACTTATGAAGATATTAAGCAGCATTGGACCCAATATCAATCTCTGGGAGATCCCACTTGTGACCGGTTGCCAGTTTGAAAAAGAACTATTTACCCACCACCCTCTGGGTGCAGCCTGTCAGCCAGTTCCCCACCCACTGCACAGACCACTTCTCTAGACTGCATTGCATGTTTTTTTAGGAGAAGGCTGTGGGGAACCTTATAAAAAAAAGCCTTGGAGAAGTCCAGGTAGATGATGTCCACCACTTGCCCCACATCAATCGAGTGGGTTATTTTATCATAGAAGGCAATTAGTTTTGTCGAGCATGATTTGCCCCTGGTGAATCTATTATGGCTTTTTCCAATCACATGCTTCATTTGACTTGTGACAGTTCCCAGGAGGACTTGTTCCATAACCTTTGCAGGGATTGAAGTAAGGTTGATGGGCCTATAATTAGCTGAGTCCTCCTTTTAACCCTTCTTGTAGATGGTGAAGCCTTCTTCCAGTCTTCTGGGACATCCCCCAATCTCCATGATTTCTCAGAGATTATGGAGAGTGGCCTTGCAATGACATCAGCCAGTTCTCTTAACACCCTCAGGTAGATGGCATCAGAACCCATTGATTTGTATGGATCAAGCTCCTGTAATAATTCACATACCGAATCTTCCTTCACTGATGGTGGGTCAGCGTTTGCATCAACCTGGACTTCTGTTCCCATGGCCTGGGGCCCAACAACACTGGTGAAGACAGAGGTGAAGAAAGTGTTGAGAACCTCTGCCTTTTCAGCATTGTCGGTGACTAGTTCACCTCTCCTGTTTAACAGGAACTAAACATCTTTAAACAAAATAATGCTAATTATATTGTTTCTATGTATTTTCTCCTCTCTAAGATGGGAAAATATTATGGGAGGAAATATACAACTGACTTGTATAATAAGGACAAGAGAAAGTTCTTACTTTCTGATGCTTGGCTCCACGGATATGGGCAGCATAAGCATCTGCTCCTGTACAAGACACATCACAAAGCTCACAGCGCAACTGATTCTGAGTTCCACGAGCAGAAGTGCTGCTGTTATTGGTGTTCTGGGAAGCTTTTAATGCTGCTTCTTTCTTTTTGTGTTTCTGGCCTTCTAAGTGTTCTTTATAAGTCTGTTTAAATAAACAATACACACATAATAAGCTATCTTTGTACTGCTCATTCATCATTCATGTAAATACATTTAATATAGAACATAACAAACCACATGCTTTGTATGAGAAATACTTCCTACACTGAACATTTTTTCCATATGACATGCTCTAAGACATAAGCAGGCCACTTTTAAGACCAAGAAATTTTCTTCACTGCCAGGATTCCACTTTTAGGTAATATGGTCTTTTCTCCTCTACCTTCTCACTTCCTCAATCAAGTACTGGTCAAAAGATATTACCATTGAAAGTTTAATTAAATCAGAAAACTGCATCTCAGTTGCAATTTCCTGCATTGCATTGAATTATTCTTGATTCTGAATTTTCCTCAAACTGCAAGACCACAGTTATTAAATGTACCCAGAGAACGAAAAAAATAAATTCAAAAGGAGGTAGTGCATAAATAAAGCCATACTGAAAATGAAATGCAGAAGTTGAAATTTGTTCCTATACCAAAGCTGGCGATCTATAGAGCAGACAAGGTCGGAAATAATGACAAATTTTTCTAAAAAGCAAGAAGTGTTTTGCTACACACACACAAAAACACTCTGCATGAATGGATAATCTATTTTATACACTTGTACCCCCTGTGAAACTAAACTGGGATTCTAGAATACAATGAAGAAGAAATTTTCAGGCTTACCATTCACAAAGTTTTGAAAAAAAAATATTTACTAAGAATTTTACTATGCTAAAAAAGCAAATAAAATTCAAAGTTTAGAATACTTCTGGAGTCCAAAGCACAGCTGAAGCTTCTCTGTACAAGCTAACAGGATGCATCTTTTTGTCTTCTCATAGAACCTCTTTCTATAATAGTACACATTTTTATTTAACTATTCCTTCAATAAAAGTATAAAATCAGGTCTTGAACAAATATTCTTAAAGGGGTCAATTTTTTAGTTGAAAAAATTATTACTAAAGTGTATAGCAGAATATTACATAATACATGTACCTGTGGTCCAGCACAGCTGATCTTACAAACATCACAGTAGTGGATCTGGGGTGGTTTGGGAGGTTGCTTTGGTTTCAGTTGCTTATTTTGGAATGGTGCCTTTTTAGTAAAGGTGGTCCCTGTCCAAGCAGCCGTTGCAGCAGCTGCAGCAGCTGCTGCTGCCTGTTTCTGTTGCTGCTGCTGCTGCTGGTAATAGGATGATGCAGCTGAATACACTGCAGCTTCATAACCCGAATAAGTGGTACCTCAAAGATCAAAAGAAAAATTACATTACTGTACATCATGTATCAGTTACATAATATGCTAATTCCAAGCACGTTGCATAATAAGTGGGGGGGGGGGGGCGGAGCAGGATATAAATAATTTATTGAGATCTTGGTTAGGCAGTCTGAATTTTTCTTGATGTTTCACAGTAGACAAATACATGGCATACTACTTGTATCAGGAACATATTTGATTTCAGACAAATCTTTGAAGACACAGTTATGTTAGATATATGAAAGCATCCCTAAAGAATGCGAAATTTCCTAGTATGTCTGGTGAGACAGAGTATGATGTAACAAAAATTTTAACAAAAGATTTATCAAAGGCCACTTGAAGTAAGCAGTCTTCCAGAACCAGATTTACTATTAAAGTTCCAAATGAAAAGGACAGATATTATGTAAGGAAGGGGAAAAACCCATGAAGATAAAAGACAGAATGGCTAGTGCTATTACATTCTATTTCAGTGATTTAAATTGTTTTAGTGCAGAGAGGCTGCTTGCCCGCTAAAACCTCTGCAGCACACTCTATCTACACACTCCTTGATTTCTAGTATCAAAGTTAAATAAACCAAGGAAACTGGGTTTTCGTACCTTTCAGCCAGTTTTCCCATAAACTTTCTACATGTACTGGTTCAACTATTTTAATCCTCTGATTGGGCTCTGTTTCAAGGAAGTCTTAAAATCCTTTTTAAACAGAAAACAAAACACAAGTTCAAGGTTGCTATAATATGCCAGTTGATTTCCATCTGGCCATAAAGTTAACAACTTTTCACCTTTAACTACATTTTGGATTTCTAATGTTTGAAGGAAAGTCTCTTTTTAGTACCCATTCTCCTCCCATTTTGGGTCAAGACAACTCAAACTTACAAGATTTATATTGGACTGCTCCTCCCTGTCTCTGCAACTGCTGTTTGATGGCAGCATGCTCCCAATTTCCCTGGGTTATATTTGTGTGGATGTGTTTCCTTATCTTTTCTATCCTCCATCTTCTTTCTCCAAACCTTCCAGTAAGTCACAAAACACCATGCATGTAGCAATGCCAATGCTTTGCATATTCTCACATGTAATAAAATAGGCACATACAAACATCAAACCTCTTTTAAAGATACATCAAAATATTTTGCCATGATTATGATTTAACTGGTTGATACTTCTCAGTATACTATGATGTAATTGAACACAAACTGCTAAGATTCTGAGTACTGCAACAATTGCAAAGACTCCAGCAACATAATATGCAAAATTCTTACCAGAGTAAGTAACCGCTGTTGTACTGTATGTTGCACTTTGAGTATAGGATGGAACAACAGTAGCTGCAGCAGCTACTGGCTGCACAGCAGAGGATACTGGATATATAGAAAATGTAGTTGTTGCTGAACTCGGGGTTGCAGGCTTTATAGCTGTCACTTGTCGTGTTTGCTGGGCTTGGGTATACTGAGTTGCCCCTTGGCTATATCCTGCTTTTGGAGCTAATTAGGATAGAAAATACAGTGTACAAACATGGATATATTTTAGTTGAATGAAATGCAAACCATATTAAGTGATACTTAATTATATGCTGGGGAATAAACACATACATGGTTTTTGGTTTAGTTTGGTTGTTTTCTGCTTTTTTAATTTATTTTTTTCTTTTTACAGTAATGGTTACATACCACCTACCATATATCACACAACTGTTTAATCATGTCGCAGCTCACACTAGTAACCCTCAGATTTATTTATGCATTTTAACTGTGCTGCTCGTTCAATAGTTATACTAGAGTACACTAAACCAAAGTACATCTAAACTTTCCTATTATTCCTAAGTAAAAAAGTAAATAGGATTTACGCTTTATAGCATTCATGATACCAATAATTAAAGAACTACAGACATTAAGCAACTAAAGAAAAAAGTCTTCCTAACCAAGTTATCATCTGAACCCACCACTGACGTTTTGAACCTACTTCAGCAAAAAAGTTTACCTATAAGTACATTTTGAGTGTATTTAATAACAATCCAAACCTCAAAGGTATTTACTTATGTCACAATAATGTTCAAGTTCTAGGTGCAGCAAATTTTTCTACATGTTAACAGGGATTCCATGTCAAAACAAAACAAAAAATCTGGATGATGTGAAATATTCAGACACATTTTAAGGTATTAAATTACTACACAGACTGTGTATAATGAGAGGAGTTTGAATCATGTCACCCACCTGTCTGGTAGTATGATTCAGCTACTGAAGGTTGAGGCTGGGCAGCAGCAGCCACAGCCGTCACTGTTGGTTGTTGATAGTATTGTTTGCTGTCATAAGCTACAGCTGGGGCAGTAGATCGAACATAAGAATAGGAATCCTAAAAATTCAAAAAAGAAAAACCAGCAAATTAATCCTTAAGTATATATCTGGAGTAATAAAAATCATTAGCAGAGTCAAATAATTTTGTTCTATTCTACTAAAGTAGATTTTAAAAAATACTCACAGATACAGTATATACTAATATATGCATTAAAGAAATTAAATTCTTTTTCAGATACTTCATGCCTGAAGACAATACTAATGGTCTTTTTCAGATCTAATATAGGAATTAACTTCATGCTATTAAATCACTTTCTCTTTCAACAGATTTTTATTACCAAAAAGCAACTATTCTCACTAGTTTTCATAATGACTGTACCAGATTACATTCCTGTAAAATATGAAGGAAGAAAACACCACAGATCTCCACAAACCCCAATAAATTCACACGTTTATAAACATGACCCTTTATTGACTTTAAAACAATACTTTTATTGGTTATATTTTTTAGAGTATGAAAGTGATACTTTTAAAGCCCTCTTTACTTTTTGATGTATCAACTATTCAATTGGGGAACTGTATCTAGTTTATAAGGGTAAGGCAAGTAGCCCATTCGACATCTCCCAAACTCAGGAGATGGTTAGTAAGTTTATAAGGGGAGGGCTTGGAAGACACTATATGCATGTACAGATATTCTCACATCCTCACCATATTTATAGTAAAACATAATTAGTTGATCAACTAAGGGGTAAGCAAGACATGAAATACATTCACTGAAATGTACTAATGTATTAAATTTCTTTTAATTCAAATAAATATAACAGTAACATCTCTTACATTCAACTTGTGTAAAGTAGAATTATTTTTCTTTAGTTTAGGGGACTCTTTTTTCTCTGAATGCATCTAATAACTGACTAGCTTAATGACCTCATAATTATGAGGAAACATGCTACTGGAAAGACTCCTATATTTCAAGTCATTACCATATATAACAAAATATAAAAGCCATACAAAGGAATTTATAACATACAGCAACAGTATAGCCCTTTTAAACAAACAAAAATACTAATTAGAACCTAGATAATGCCTTGATAAGTTTATGACTAAAAAGTTAAAGGGTTGTAACGAGACGTACTATGTCAATGTCCTCTGTCTCATAGTAAATGCACATTTTAACTATGAGCTACACTGTAGAGTTTGATAAATCTTGTGCATAAGTACACCAGCCTAGAAATACCCACTGAAGACTAACATGCTAATGTAGCAAAAAAGCTGATAAAAATACAAATAAAGCTTACATTTTCAATGGGAAACTACCTGGCCGTGTAAAAAACCCTAATCTTTCTGCATCTAAGCTGTCTGATTGAAAACAATGGTCTAGGGTTACTGATGTGTATATACACTTGCATTGTGTAAATCTAGATAGACAGGAAAAACTGCAACTTCTCACTCTTTCTTAAAAACAGAACAGTAGTAAACACTTATGTTAGATAAGGCCCAAGATAACCTCTACAGACTGAAATCTTCCAACTGCAAAACTGATGCAGCACTCTCAATTTGTACTGTTAAATTTCTTTATTCCTGAAGTGAAGAGGAATACAAGTCACTGAATAGGATATTTCATACGACATTTAAACCAGCATAAGAATGGGAAGTTATCTGAGGTACCATCACATCTCTCCTTGCAGCCCTACATGATCCCACCTCCATCTCTTGCACTGGCATCACAACTGCAGAACCAAGGAAATTCTGCAGAAGCCTGTCAATCCCATGGAAAGCTACTACTCCTTTTTTGGTTGGTTAGTTTTCTGTGGGATCCTTATCCTGAACTGATCCACCCAAATGCTGAAAACTGCTAGATTCAACACAAGGAAGCATCAGCAAAAGTCAGGGCAAGATGAAAATGGACAACAGTTCCCTTTTGTAGACGCCTGCAGCCACACAAGGAAAGGCAGTGGTCTCACAAAGGGTATGCAAAAGGTAGTTCTTCTAGGGTAACCTATCTTCTTACATTTATTACTAGAGCTCCTGTGGCACCCAGGAGTCTGACAAGAAAAATATTTCTATCTCCCACTGAAAAAAATTTTTGGATCAGTTTTTTCATCTAAATCAGTTCCATGATCCAATTTACCACATGCCACTTGAACATTTAGGCTAGCCAAGACAAGTATTTCAGCAGTAGTTCACAAAATCATTAGGGAGATGTCAATTCCTTGCTTATTGTGTGAATGTGTAAATCTTAGCTCCTGCAGTACTACTGCTGATAATCTATATACGCCACATGAGACTGCAGTCATATCAATTTTCTATCGGTTTTAGCTACCAAGCAGTTTGAGTTGCATTCAAACTGTGATTCATGTAAGAAAAAATATAAATATCATTGCATTATCTTATACAAACAGGTCTCCTCCTTTTAACACATCATTTAAAAAAAAATAATGACTTGTATGATTTTTAACACACCTGGTAATTCTGTGTAGTGACAGGAGGGGGTGGTGGTGGAGCTTCTTGTTGCCTCTGTGTATAACCATAATCTGTAGCTGTGTGCGCTGTAGGATAGCCTCCATAAGCAGCAGCTGTTGCAGCAGCTGCAACAGCTACTGGAGCAGGCCTGGCTACTGCAACTGTAGCTGCTGCTGGAGCATAGGCCGCAGTAACAGTGTGCGCAGCGACTGGTGCCTGGTGGACGGTATAGCTAGCAACTGTAGTTGGATGGGAATAGGCTACACCCGAAGCTGGCTGCTGGCTAGATTGGAAAAAGACAGCAAATAAATAATTAGATTAATTCAACATACTAAGCTAATGCCTAAACATTTCAAAATTCCAGTTTTGATTAATACTTGTCTGTTCTACAAACAGTCGTGAATCTATGCATACACTTTAATGGTTTTTAATCTCTCTTCCACCCACATTAAAAAGGCTGTATCATTTTGAAGTTTCTGTGGATGCAGATATATCATGCATGACTTTCTTTGCAAGGGGAAGGTGGAGGTGGTGGTTGCGTTCCACTGCTTCAAAAGAACCCAAGTCTTTAATTCAAAATAATACAGAAGTCTGTTGCGCTAAGGGTTAAAGTAATTTGGCAGAAAACAAACCCCTTATGTTCCAGCTTGTCCTCAGATATCAGAAGAGCTGGGGCGGGCTGGGCTTAGATTCTGATTGATGCCAAATTTGGTGTTAATAGCCTGGTTGTGCCCAATACCTCTATTGGACCATCGTGATTACAGATGCACTAACGCTACAACGTCCATCTGTTCACATTCTGTGAACTCTCATGGCCACACTCAGGAATTTGGTTGCGTTCAAGAACTGTCTCAGCCAGATTAATGAGCAGTGTAATTCATTAAAGCAACAGATGAACAAATTCTTTTAGATTGCCAGTGATAAATTCACTGTCTGCAAAGCAGGTGCAAATTTATTAATATGGTCAGGTTACACATGCATGGAATTAAAACGATTCTATAGAGATTCCCGAGTTTCCCAAGGATGCACTTGAGATAGCAGTGTTCAAATCTTACCCAAAGGCATCCCTATGGGGGGAAAGAGAGGCTCAGCCCATCGACTGGTCCCAAGGTCAGGGGGAATGGGGTCGTCCCTGCAATAGTATCTTCCCTGACATCTGCCCCCCTCTCAGACTATTTTATACTATTTTACTTTACAGGTGGAGCTTGAGCGACTCTAGTCATACATACCTTTATCGTGATTGGTCCAAAATTCTCTCACTTCATGTTAAAAGGTATAGACTAGAGAAAATCCAGTGTGCAAACTCAGTGAGGGGTGGTCACGCCTTGGGAGGCAGGTAACTTTTGGGATGCAGCTGTGTTTTGGTATTATAATGCGATTATAATGAACAAAGTTCGCTCTGAGGACAGCATTTCATCAAAAGTTGACAGACTGTTGGCCCAGGGTATCAAATGTGCAGCTTATCAGTTATATTAAGTATATTGTGTACCTTTAGATCCCTTTGTTATCACAGAGCGTGGCCGCGGCGTCTCCATTCCACTCCACCCTCCATGCAGTTTCTCTTAAGAGTCAAGCACACCAAGTTCCCCTGATGTTGCTAACATCTAGGGTTGCCTAAGGAATTGCTTTGGTACAAACTCACTGCATTCCACCCTGCTTCAATGTGGCATCTTTCACAGAATCTTAGGGGTTGGAAGGGACCTTGAAAGATCATCCAGTCCAATCCTCCTACCAGAGCAGGGTCACCTAGAGTACATCACACGGGAATGCATCCAGGCGGGTTTTGAATATCTCCAGAGAAGGACACTCCACAACTCTGGGCAGCCTGTTCCAGTGTTCTGTCACCCTCACAGTAAAGAAGTTTTTCCTCACATTTACTCAGCTACTACCCCCTCTCCCTTTGATTCTAGTTTAAAGCTCTATGAATGAGCCCTGCTAACTCTTGTCCCAGAACCCTTTTTCCCCTGAAAGTTAAGCCTTTTCCACATTTTACTGTCAGACCTAGTGTCTTATAAAACCAACTATGGTCAAAGAACCCAAAGCCCTGCCTGTAGCACCAGGCTAAAATGTGAATACAGGTTTAATTTCTAAGTCACCTCCAGCAATTATTCATAGAATCATAGAATGGTTAGAGTTGAAAGGGACCTTAAAGATCATCTAGTTCCAACCCCCCTGCATGGGCAGGGACACCTCCCACTAGATCAGGTTTCTCAGAGCCCCATCCAACCTGGCCTTCAATGCTTCCAGGGATGGCGCTTCCACAACTTCCCTGGGCAACCTTTTCCACTGTCTCACTACCCTCACACTAAAGAATTTCCTCCTGATCTCTAACCTAAATCTCTCCTCTTTCACTTTAAAACCATTACCCCATATCCTCTCATCACAAGCCTTTGTAAAAAGTCCCTCCCCAGCTTTCCTGTAGGCCCCCTTCAGGTACTGGAAGGCCACTATGAAGTCCCCCCAGAGCCTTCTCTTTTTCAGGCTGAACAACCCCAACCTGTCTTCATAAGAGGTGCTCCAGCCCTCAGATAATTTTCGTTGCCCTCCTCTAGACACATTCCACATCTTTCTTGTGTTGGGGGCTCCAGAGCTGGACACAGTATTCCAGGTGAGGTCTCACCAGGGCAGAGTAGAGTGGCAGAATCACCTCTCTTGATCTGCTGGCCACACTTCTTTTGATGCAGCCCAGGATGTGGTTGGCCTTCTGGGCTGCAATTGCACATTGGTGGCTTATGTCCAGCTTTTGGTCCACTAGTACTCCCAGGTCTTTTTCCACATTGTTGCTCTCAAGTGTGTCCTCCCCCAGCCTGTATTCATATCTCAGGTTACCTCAGCCCAAGTGCAGGACCTTGCACTTGGCCTTGTTGAACCTCATGAGGTTCACCTGGGCCCACTTCTCCAGCTTGTGCAGGTCCCTCTGGATGGTATCCCATCCCTCTGGCACATTGACTGCACTACCCAGCTTGGTATCATCAGCAAACTTGCTGATGGTGCTCTCAGTGCCACTGTCAATATCATTAATAAAGATATTAAACAACACTGGGCCCAGTACAGACCCCAGAGGGACACCACTTGTCACTGTTTTTCATCTGGACTTAGAGCCATTGACCACTACCCTCTAGATGCAACCATCCAGCCAGTTCCTTATCCACTGAACAGTCCACCCATCAAACCTATATCTCTTCAGGGAGAAGGATGCTGTGGGGGACTGTGTCAAAGGCCTTGCAGAAGTCCAGATAAATGACATCTACTGCTTTTCCCTTGTCGACTGATGTAGTCACACCATTGTAGAAAGCCACTAGGTTGGTTAGGTAGGTTTTGCCCCTGGTAAAGCCATGCTGGCTGCCCTTAATCACCGCCCTGTCTTCCATGTGCCTTCACATATCTTCTGGGAGGATCTGTTCCATTATATTCCCAGGCACAGAGGTGAGGCTGACAGGTCAGTAGTTCCTAGGGTCCTCCCTTCCACCCTTTTTTAAAATGCATGTAATGTGCCCTTTCTTCCAGTCACCAGGGACTTCACCTGACTGCCATGACTTTTCAAATATCATGGACAGTCTTACACTGTTATCTTTTAATGACTGATAATTTTAAGCGTTTTAGTAGTTCATCAATAAAACTGACATATCTGTCAAACTAAGAAAAATACTACTTTTCTGTGAGAGCTCATTACTGACCTGTACTTGCATGACATTTTTAAGTAAATGTCCTGGTTTGAGCCAGGATGAAGCCAATTTTCCTTTTACTGATTTCTTTTTTTCCTTCAGTAAGCTCTCTTTTAACCAGCAGCAAGTGTTCCAGCTAGTGGACTAACACTGGAATGTTTATGTTATTGATGAGGTTTCAAGGTCACATCTTTGCCCTGCCACCTCAGACACTACTGGGAGAAGGAGAGTTATATCTATGATACCCCCATAGGAGGCTGGACTAGATGGACAGCAAAGTTGACCAAAGCATTCCATTCCATATATCTATGTAAGCTTGGTATAAGGTCAGAGATCACAGAAGACAACTTCCTTCCTGTTTCTTCTTCCCTTCTCTTACATCCATGGCTGGTGTCTAGGGAGGACTCCATCTATCCATCACTGCTGACCCTTAGGCTACTGCATTCCTGACCCTCATAACTCTACCCTCAGCTCCTGTCTGCTCTGCTGCTCTCTCCGGCAGTGCTCCAGGACTTTTCGGGACTGTTCACAACTCAGGAGAGTGCCATGGGAATTGCTGAGGGTGGGGGGAGGCAATAGGGGTTTTGCACATTCCTGAACACATTTGTATATAACTGTACATATTTTATTTTATCATTAGTGTTCAATTAAAGCTGTCTAGTTTAGTTTTCAATCCAGAGAGTCTCTCTCCCTCAATCTCTCTCGCCTTCCCTACCTGGGTGGGAGGGGGAGGGGATCAAGAGCATTGTTGTCTCTGGTTTAATTGCCAATCCTGAGTCAAACCCTGACAATAAACCACATTAAAATAAAGAAAGTCTTTAAAATGTCATTAAAATTAGCTCAGAACTCTTAAATTTAAGGCAGAAACACTTTAAAATACACACCTCTGATAAGGGACTTTTCCCACAGATTTTAGAATTATAAAAGCTGGCCCCACTCACTTGTACAGAAGTCCACTGCTTCACAACATGAAACATCAAAAGAACAGTCAGATCAAGCAAGATAACTGCTACCAGAGTTCTGGTAATCTTCCAGGCACATACTGAGACTAATCTGCTTCTCTTAAATTTGCAGGGAGGACATTAATATGTGGCTATTTAATAAGAATGAATAAATATTAACAGTGGAAATGTTATGGCTTCAAAGGCTTAATTATTTAAACTGAAAGTAATATTATTATCCTATATTGATCTATAACTATGCATTATTATTAAAAGCCTAGAACAGTTATTTTTATTATTAAACAGTGAACTGGGCAAAATATCACTATCTGGAACAATGATATGAAGTGGTGATTGAGTGAATGTTGTGAAATTTTTAGTACACTTCCTGAGCTGGTTTTCAATAATATTTAAGAATATAGGGGTTTCACATCTCCAGAGCACTATTGTAGCAGGGTGCTCCATCTCTCAACATGCCTGCCTCATGCCCTTTTATGATTCAACTGCTTTTTGTCTCTCATTTTACAGGCCCTGGCCTGCAGTCAAAGGTTCCCATGAGAAGGGAAAAGGCCTAGCAAACTCTGTGCTGGTAACAACCTTGAAAGGTACAAACAGAGGGCCAAGTGGATGTGCAGAACACCAGCTGCTCTCAGGTGTTGAAGAACACAGAGGCCCGAACAACCAGGCCCGAAACTGAGATAAAGTAACAACGAACAGATAAACAACAGAGTTTTCTTGGTGGGAACAAGGCCCTCATGGTTTCCTCTATTGTTATCCTTTTATTCTTCAATGAGAGATGTTGGAGGTATGGCTAATGGTTAAATGACAGCAGTCAATCCACTTCATTCTATAAAAGCCTGCTCACATTTTTGATCAAAAAGATCTCCATAAACTTTCCCCAGGAGGTTGCTGGACCTTCTCTCTCTAGTGGGGATGCCTGCCAGAGAGACTGATTCTCAGGAGTTGCGGTCTGACCAAGGACACCCGACTGTGGCCTGACATGGATAAGTGTCACCGTATGACTCGGGTCCGACAACAATGCTCTCAATCACCTCCTCCTCTCACCCAGGTAGGGAAGGAGAGAGAGAAAAAGAGAGAGGAATCAGCAGGAATCAGCAAAAGAAAAAATCAGCAAAAGAAAAACTGGCTTCATCCTGGCTCAAACCAGGACAGAGTGATTTGTTAACTTTGAATTGCTACGGAGTAGTGTGAATATTGCAAAGTATGGTGAGCCTTCAGAGATAAAGGCAGTTGTAGCAGTTAGGGTCCAGAGCTAATCACAGTGCCTGTGAGTTTAGGTTAAGATGCAGTCTTCCAGGCAGCCATATGGAAGTTAACTCTTGCAATTATAGGTAGTTTGACATTAAAGTGCAGTGTGCAATGTTATAAGATATTCAAGACTGGTGCAGAAACAGCAAAGGAAGGTGAAATGCTGTGGATGGATAAGTTGGCTAATAAGAATTGTTTGGCGTTGGAGGGCTTTTTCACATTTCCTAGTACTTCTAATTAACTTTTTTTATTCAGTTACCTCTTCTTCAGCTAGATACTGGTTTCAAAAGTATTCAGTCTTTCAGAGATGTTAGGGCTGACCCCTGAGGAATGCCACTCACCACATGCCTCCACTGGGACACCAAGCCATGGACCACAACTCTCTGGGTGCAGCCATCCAGCCAATTACTTATCCACCAAGTGGTCCATCTGTCAAATCCATGTCTTGTCAGTTTGCAGACCAGGATGTCGTGTGGGACAGTGTCAAATACCTTGCACAAATCCAGGTAGATGATGTCAGTTGCTCTGCCATTATCCACCATCTCTGTAGCCTTGTCATAGAAGGCCACCAAATTGGTCAGGCATGATTTGCCCTTAGTGAAGCCATGTTGGCTGTTGCCTAACACATCTTTATTTTCCATGTACCTCAGCAGATTTTCCAGGAGGATCTGTTCCATGATCTTGCCAGGCACAGAGGTCAGACTGACTGGCCTGTAGTTCCCTGGGTCTTCCCTTTTCCCCTTTTTAAAAATAGGGGCTATGTTCCCTTTTTTCTAATCAGCAGGAACCTCACCCAGACTGCCATGACCTCTCAAGTATAATGGACAGAGGCTTAGCAACTGCATCTGTCAGCTCCCTCAGGACCCATGGATGGACCCCATCAGGTCCCATAGACTTGTGCACCTTTAGGTTCTTTAGATGGTCATGACCCTGTTCTTCTCCTACAGTGTGAGGTGCTTCGTTCTCCCAGTCCCTGCTTTCACCTGCTGTGGCCTTACCTGATCCCTAGCTGCTCGGACAACCTCTCTGTAATCCTCTCAGGGCACCTGCCCTAGCTTCCACCCTCTGTATGCTTCCATCTTAAGTTTGAGCTTCTCTAGGAGCTGCTTGCTCATCCACACTGGCCTCCTGGAGTTTTTACCTGAATTTCTCTTAGTTGGGATGCATCGCTTTTGGGCCTGGAGAAGGTGATCCTTAAATATCAGCCAGCTTTCACAGGCCCCTCTTCCCTCCGGGATGTTATCCCATGACACACTCTCGAGCAGATCCCTGAAGAGGCTGAAACCTGCCCTCCTGAAGTCAAGGGTAGTAAGCTTACTGTGAGCCCTCCTTGCTGCCCTAAGGATTTTGAATTCCACCATTTCATGGTTGCTACAACCAAGGCTGCCCTTGAGGGATGCTAAGCTCACCAGCCCTTCTTTGTTGGTAAGAATAAGGTCCAGCATAGCACCTCTCCTTGTTGGTTCCTCAGTTTTGTGGAAAAGGAAGTTGTCATCCACGCACTCTAGGAACCTTCTGGATCGTTAGCGCTTTGCAGAGTTGTCCCTCCAACAGATATCAGGGTGGTTGAACTTCCCCATGAGTACCATGGCTGGTGAATGTGAAGCTGCTCCTATTTGTCTGTAGAGTGCCTCGTCTATACTGTCCTCCTGGTCAGGTGGCCTGTAGCAGACCCCCACTGTAATGTCACCTGTCCCTGCCCTCTCTTTAATCTTAACCCATAAACTCTCAGTTGGCTCCTCATCTGTCCCCAGGGAGACTTGGAGTATTGTTATATGCATCCTCTTGTAAAATGCATGGGAATTGAAAGTAATAATAGTTTTATCATAGGATGGATGTACATCTATCATAGTGTAAAAACTCCAAATGCTTTATATCTTTTAATTTTATGCCCATGCATCTTGACTTGCATTGCATCTTAATGCATTTTTTGCAAAAGGAAATTCACTGAATATGATTGAGCTGCACGATGCTGATTCTCTTTTGTTCGATCTATCTTAGTCTCAAGTGCTATCTTAAACATGCTATTCTAGCTTACTTAATGTATACAAGAAGCCTTCAGTAACTTACTGCTGTTTTTAAAAAGGTTTTGATAGACTTATTTTCAAATCGGTGAGGTTCTACGCTCAAAGGAGGTATGCCAACATTAGAAAGGCAATAAGGGGCTCTGGGTTTGTTAATATGGGCTCTATGCCAGTATTGGCATAAACTGGGAGACAGAAGAGGTGATGGTAATTAGGTGTCACTGTTTGACTCAGGTTCGAAACCAATGCTCTCAATCACCTCCTCCTCTCACCCAGGTAGGGAAGGAGAGAGACTTTGCTGGATTGAAAACGAAATTACACAGCTTTAATTAAACACCAATGATAAAAGAAAATATGTACAATTATATACAAATATGTTCAGGTATGTGCAAAAGCCTCTCGCCTCCCTCCACCCCCAGCAACTCCCACAGCACTCTCCTTAGCTGCAAACAGTCCCGAAGAATTCCGGACTGCTGCTGGAGAAAGTGGAAAGTGCTGAGGGTCAGGAGAGCTCGAGCCTAAGGGTCGACAGTGATGGATGGACGGAGTCCTTCCTGGACGCCAGCCATGGACGGAAGAGAAGGGAAGAAGAAGCCGGAAGGAAGTTGTCTTCTGTGATCTCTGACCTTCCTCTGAGCTTACGTAGATATATGGAAAACATTCCGCTCTTATCAGCCTTAGTTAGAACACACTGTGACTAGTTAAAAGAAAACTTACTGAAGGAAAAAAAAAAATCAGTAAAAGGAAATTTGGCTTCATCCTGGCTCAAACCAGGACACTCCACCCCTTATTCCATACCATATATTACATATAGGCTCTATATTTTACCAGCTGTCAAATTAAGGATTCTCCCCCAGAGTCAGATTTCCTTGAGGTACATATGGTACTTCACCATCCTCCATCATCACACAGCAGGTATGTCCAGGTTGCTGAGCAAAAGCAACACCCCGGACTGGTTTACCTTTGGCTGAAGCAGGATAGACCCAAACACTTTTACCCAGCAGGTTCCTTTCACATACCACAGGGACTTTATCCCCATCTGCATTATGTAAAAGGTCTGACTGAGCAGGACCAGTCCGATTGATAGATCCCCTGGTATTAACTAACCAGGTCACCTTTGCCAAATTTTTGTCCCAGTTTTTGAAAGTTCCACCACCCATTGCCTTTAGGGTAGCTTTTAACAGACCATTGTACCTTTCAAGTTTCCCTGAGACTTGTGCATAGTATGGGATATGGGAGATCCACTCAATACCATGCTCTTTAGTCCCATTATCTGACTCAATTCTTTCTGGAGTACCATGTCTCCACAAGATTTGCTTCTCAAGGTCCAGGACAGTATTCCTGGCTGTGGCATGAGGCACAGGATATGTTTCCAACCATCCTGTACTTGCTTCCACCATTGTAAGCACATAGCGCTTACCCTGGTGGGTCTGAGGCAGTGTGATGTAGTCAATTTGCCAGGCCTCTCCATACCTGTACTTGGACCACCTCCCCTCATACCACAAAGATTTCAACTGTTTAGCCTGCTTAATTGCAGCACGTGTCTTACAGTCGTGGATCACCTGTGCAATAGCATCCATGGTTAAGTACACCCTTCGGTCACAAGCCCATTTCTACGTTGCATCTCTGCCCTGATGACCTGAAGTGTCATGGGCCCACCAAGCCAGAAAAAGTTCACCCTTATGTTCCCAGTCCAAGTCTATTTGGAACACTTGAGCAGCCTCATCTGCTTGTTGGTTGTGTCGATGTTCCTCAGTGGCTCGACTCACAGGTACGTGTGCATCTACATGACGCACTTTTACCACCACTTTCTCTATCCGAGCTGCAATGTCTTTCCACAGGTCAGCAACCCAAATAGGTTGACCTTTTCGCTGCCAGTTGTTCTGCTGCCACTGCTTTAGCCAACCCCACAAGGCATCTGCTGCCATCCACGAGTCAGTGTAGAGGTAGAGTCTTGGCCACCCCTCTCGCTCAGCAACGTCCAAAGCCAGCTGGATGGCTTTGACCTCTGCAAACTGACTTGATTCACCTTCTCCTTCAGCTACTTGTGCAACCAGTCGTGTAGGACTCCACACGACAGCTTTCCACTTGCGGCGGTTCCCTACAAGACGACAGGAGCCATCGGTGAAAACAGCAAACTGTTTCCCAGTCTCTGGTAGATGATCATATGGTGGAGCTTCTTGAGCCCGTCTCACCACTTCTTGTGCTGGCATTCCAAAGTGTGTGCCTTCTGGCCAGTTTGTAATTGCTTCCACAATACCTAGACAATTCGGTTTTCCTATTCGAGCTCACTGGGTGATTAAAGCAGTCCATTTACTCCAAGTCACATTGGTGGCCTGATGGACAGGAGAAAGGTTATTCTACAGTTCAGTAAACTGGGTTGTCCCTCTCCTCCCCCTGGCTGGAAGCAGGGCACCTCTAAGGTTGAGCATTAGAGTTGATGCACCATCCTGGGTGTTGACTGTTTCAACCTTCTTGGAAGAACCATCTCCTGCCTTTCTTCTGTTTAGTAGCTCTTGCACACGTAACTGGAGAATATCAGTAGGTTTCTTGTCCCAGACTCTCATGTCCTCTCTAAAATAATTTTTCAAGAGAGACCACAGGTGGCGTCGCAGTGGGTCCTGTCTCTCTCGCTGCTGTCTCGTAGCAGGACGTCTCTTCTTAATGTCTGCAACGCGTGACCAGTTGATTCTAGGGAGAATCTGGAGCGTACCTCCCCATCTGCTGCTGTTTGTGCTACACTCTCAAGGCCTCTCGAGGAGATAGCAGGGGCCCATGGCCCTGCTGCTCAAGCCATTCTGCAACATACCCCCACAAGGGTGACATCGAATGGCGCCGAAGCAGAACACCCACTCTTGAGAAAGCCATCACATACTTGAGAGAAATAGCTGTGCGAGAAGTGATCTATGATATAGATGGACTTACAAGTCCTGATGATGTCCTGTGTAACACACAGGTGTTCCGGAGGTTTGCTCAGGCTGTACCAGCAGCACATGCCCATATATTCTCCTTCATGGGATGCTTTGAGGATTATGCAAGACCAACTGTGCGTGAGGTGGCTTTCAAAGCATGACAGTATGGAGATGTAATCTCTGATTCCCATCCGTTCCGCACCTCAGCCATTGAAAAAATGACTGACAGAAAGAATAAGATGCCAAACAGATGGGGAGGTACGCTCCAGATTCTCCCTAGAATCAACTGGTCACGCGTTGCAGACATTAAGAAGAGACGTCCTGCTACGAGACAGCAGCGAGAGAGACAGGACCCACTGCGACGCCACCTGTGGTCTCTCTTGAAAAATTATTTTAGAGAGGACATGAGAGTCTGGGACAAGAAACCTACTGATATTCTCCAGATAAGCGTGCAAGAGCTACTAAACAGAAGAAAGCCAGGAGATGGTTCTTCCAAGAAGAAGGTTGCACCAGTCAACACCCAGGATGGTGCATCAAACTCTAATGCTCAACCTTAGAGGTGCCCTGCCTCCAGCCAGGGGGAGGAGAGGGACAACCCAGTTTACTGAACTGTAGAATAACCTTTCTCCTGTCCATCAGGCCACCAATGTGACTTGGAGTAAATGGACTGCTTTAATCACCCAGTGAGCTCGAATAGGAAAACCGAATTGTCTAGGTATTGTGGAAGCAATTACAAACTGGCCAGAAGGCACACACTTTGGAATGCCAGCACAAGAAGTGGTGAGACGGGCTCAAGAAGCTCCACCATATGATCATCTACCAGAGACTGGGAAACAGTTTGCTGTTTTCACCGATGGCTCCTGTCGTCTTGTAGGGAACCGCCGCAAGTGGAAAGCTGTCGTGTGGAGTCCTACACGACTGGTTGCACAAGTAGCTGAAGGAGAAGGTGAATCAAGTCAGTTTGCAGAGGTCAAAGCCATCCAGCTGGCTTTGGACGTTGCTGAGCGAGAGGGGTGGCCAAGACTCTACCTCTACACTGACTCGTGGATGACAGCAAATGCCTTGTGGGGTTGGCTAAAGCAGTGGCAGCAGAACAACTGGCAGCGAAAAGGTCAACCTATTTGGGTTGCTGACCTGTGGAAAGACATTGCAGCTCGGATAGAGAAAGTGGTGGTAAAAGTGCGTCATGTAGATGCACACGTGCCTGTGAGTCGAGCCACTGAGGAACATCGACACAACTAACAAGCAGATGAGGCTGCTCAAGTGTTCCAAATAGACTTGGACTGGGAACATAAGGGTGAACTTTTTCTGGCTTGGTGGGCCCATGACACTTCAGGTCATCAGGGCAGAGATGCAACGTAGAAATGGGCTTGTGACCGAAGGGTGTACTTAACCATGGATGCTATTGCACAGGTGATCCACGACTGTAAGACACGTGCTGCAATTAAGCAGGCTAAACAGTTGAAATCTTTGTGGTATGAGGGGAGGTGGTCCAAGTACAGGTATGGAGAGGCCTGGCAAATTGACTACATCACACTGCCTCAGACCCACCAGGGTAAGCGCTATGTGCTTACAATGGTGGAAGCAAGTACAGGATGGTTGGAAACATATCCTGTGCCTCATGCCACAGCCAGGAATACTGTCCTGGACCTTGAGAAGCAAATCTTGTGGAGACATGGTACTCCAGAAAGAATTGAGTCAGATAATGGGACTAAAGAGCATGGTATTGAGTGGATCTCCCATATCCCATACTATGCACAAGTCTCAGGGAAACTTGAAAGGTACAATGGTCTGTTAAAAGCTACCCTAAAGGCAATGGGTGGTGGAACTTTCAAAAACTGGGACAAAAATTTGGCAAAGGTGACCTGGTTAGTTAATACCAGGGGATCTATCAATCGGACTGGTCCTGCTCAGTCAGACCTTTTACATAATGCAGATGGGGATAAAGTCCCTGTGGTATGTGAAAGGAACCTGCTGGGTAAAAGTGTTTGGGTCTATCCTGCTTCAGCCAAAGGTAAACCAGTCCGGGGTGTTGCTTTTGCTCAGCAACCTGGACATACCTGCTGTGTGATGATGGAGGATGGTGAAGTACCATATGTACCTCAAGGAAATCTGACTCTGGGGGAGAATCCTTAATTTGACAGCTGGTAAAATATAGAGCCTATATGTAATATATGGTATGGAATAAGGGGTGGAGTGTCCTGGTTTGAGCCAGGATGAAGCCAAATTTCCTTTTACTGATTTTTTTTTTTCCTTCAGTAAGTTTTCTTTTAACTAGTCACAGTGTGTTCTAACTAAGGCTGATAAGAGCGGAATGTTTTCCATATATCTACGTAAGCTCAGAGGAAGGTCAGAGATCACAGAAGACAACTTCCTTCCGGCTTCTTCTTCCCTTCTCTTCCGTCCATGGCTGGCGTCCAGGAAGGACTCCGTCCATCCATCACTGTCGACCCTTAGGCTCGAGCTCTCCTGACCCTCAGCACTTTCCACTTTCTCCAGCAGCAGTCCGGAATTCTTCGGGACTGTTTGCAGCTAAGGAGAGTGCTGTGGGAGTTGCTGGGGGTGGAGGGAGGCGAGAGGCTTTTGCACATACCTGAACATATTTGTATATAATTGTACATATTTTCTTTTATCATTGGTGTTTAATTAAAGCTGTGTAATTTCGTTTTCAATCCAGCAAAGTCTCTCTCCTTCCCTACCTGGGTGAGAGGAGGAGGTGATTGAGAGCATTGGTTTCGAACCTGAGTCAAACAGTGACACCTAATTACCATCACCTCTTCTGTCTCCCAGTTTATGCCAATACTGGCATAGAGCCCATATTAACAAACCCAGAGCCCCTTATTGCCTTTCTAATGTTGGCATACCTCCTTTGAGCGTAGAACCTCACCGATTTGAAAATAAGTCTATCAAAACCTTTTTAAAAACAGCAGTAAGTTACTGAAGGCTTCTTGTATACATTAAGTAAGCTAGAATAGCATGTTTAAGATAGCACTTGAGACTAAGATAGATCGAACAAAAGAGAATCAGCATCGTGCAGCTCAATCATATTCAGTGAATTTCCTTTTGCAAAAAATGCATTAAGATGCAATGCAAGTCAAGATGCATGGGCATAAAATTAAAAGATATAAAGCATTTGGAGTTTTTACACTATGATAGATGTACATCCATCCTATGATAAAACTATTATTACTTTCAATTCCCATGCATTTTACAAGAGGATGCATATAACAATACTCCAAGTCTCCCTGGGGACAGATGAGGAGCCAACTGAGAGTTTATGGGTTAAGATTAAAGAGAGGGCAGGGACAGGTGACATTACAGTGGGGGTCTGCTACAGGCCACCTGACCAGGAGGACAGTATAGACGAGGCACTCTACAGACAAATAGGAGCAGCTTCACATTCACCAGCCATGGTACTCATGGGGAAGTTCAACCACCCTGATATCTGTTGGAGGGACAACTCTGCAAAGCGCTAACGATCCAGAAGGTTCCTAGAGTGCGTGGATGACAACTTCCTTTTCCACAAAACTGAGGAACCAACAAGGAGAGGTGCTATGCTGGACCTTATTCTTACCAACAAAGAAGGGCTGGTGAGCTTAGCATCCCTCAAGGGCAGCCTTGGTTGTAGCAACCATGAAATGGTGGAATTCAAAATCCTTAGGGCAGCAAGGAGGGCTCACAGTAAGCTTACTACCCTTGACTTCAGGAGGGCAGGTTTCAGCCTCTTCAGGGATCTGCTCGAGAGTGTGTCATGGGATAACATCCCGGAGGGAAGAGGGGCCTGTGAAAGCTGGCTGATATTTAAGGATCACCTTCTCCAGGCCCAAAAGCGATGCATCCCAACTAAGAGAAATTCAGGTAAAAACTCCAGGAGGCCAGTGTGGATGAGCAAGCAGCTCCTAGAGAAGCTCAAACTTAAGATGGAAGCATACAGAGGGTGGAAGCTAGGGCAGGTGCCCTGAGAGGATTACAGAGAGGTTGTCCGAGCAGCTAGGGATCAGGTAAGGCCACAGCAGGTGAAAGCAGGGACTGGGAGAACGAAGCACCTCACACTGTAGGAGAAGAACAGGGTCATGACCATCTAAAGAACCTAAAGGTGCACAAGTCTATGGGACCTGATGGGGTCCATCCATGGGTCCTGAGGGAGCTGACAGATGCAGTTGCTAAGCCTCTGTCCATTATACTTGAGAGGTCATGGCAGTCTGGGTGAGGTTCCTGCTGATTAGAAAAAAGGGAACATAGCCCCTATTTTTAAAAAGGGGAAAAGGGAAGACCCAGGGAACTACAGGCCAGTCAGTCTGACCTCTGTGCCTGGCAAGATCATGGAACAGATCCTCCTGGAAAATCTGCTGAGGTACATGGAAAATAAAGATGTGTTAGGCAACAGCCAACATGGCTTCACTAAGGGCAAATCATGCCTGACCAATTTGGTGGCCTTCTATGACAAGGCTACAGAGATGGTGGATAATGGCAGAGCAACTGACATCATCTACCTGGATTTGTGCAAGGTATTTGACACTGTCCCACACGACATCCTGGTCTGCAAACTGACAAGACATGGATTTGACAGATGGACCACTTGGTGGATAAGTAATTGGCTGGATGGCTGCACCCAGAGAGTTGTGGTCCATGGCTTGGTGTCCCAGTGGAGGCATGTGGTGAGTGGCATTCCTCAGGGGTCAGCCCTAACATCTCTGAAAGACTGAATACTTTTGAAACCAGTATCTAGCTGAAGAAGAGGTAACTGAATAAAAAAAGTTAATTAGAAGTACTAGGAAATGTGAAAAAGCCCTCCAACGCCAAACAATTCTTATTAGCCAACTTATCCATCCACAGCATTTCACCTTCCTTTGCTGTTTCTGCACCAGTCTTGAATATCTTATAACATTGCACACTGCACTTTAATGTCAAACTACCTATAATTGCAAGAGTTAACTTCCATATGGCTGCCTGGAAGACTGCATCTTAACCTAAACTCACAGGCACTGTGATTAGCTCTGGACCCTAACTGCTACAACTGCCTTTATCTCTGAAGGCTCACCATACTTTGCAATATTCACACTACTCCGTAGCAATTCAAAGTTAACAAATCACTCTGTCCTGGTTTGAGCCAGGATGAAGCCAGTTTTTCTTTTGCTGATTCCTTTTTTCATTTCAGTGAGCTTTCTTCAACTAGCAACTGCGTGTTCTGCTAGGTTGATAAGACACTGGAATGTTTTTGTAATTGCTGGGCCCTCAAGGTCGTGCCTTTGCTCTGCCGGCTCAGACACTGCGGGGGGATTTGTGGCCCCCCCGTGGGAGGCTGGGTTAGACAAACAGCAAAACTGGCCAGAGATATTCCATTCCATATATCTACGTAGGCTCAGGGGAAGGTCGGAGATGACAGAAGAAAACTTCCTTCCTTCCTGCTTCGCTCTCTCGCCGCTTTGCTTCGCCTCTCTGTCTGCCTTCCTTCTTCTCTCTCTTTCTCTTTCTTTTGTTCATGGCCGGCATCCGGGAAAACACCATCTGCCCATCATCGTCGACCCATCGACCTCAAGCCCTCCTGACCCTCGTAACTCTCTGCCTTTCTCCAGGAGCAGCTTCAGGATTCCTCGAAATTGTCTCATCTGAGGGAAGTGCTGTGGGAGTTGCTGGGGGTGGGGGGAGGCGAGAGGCTTCTACCACACCTTTGTATAATCACTATATATATATATATATATATATACACACTCTTATATCACGTATTAGTATTCTAAATAAAGTTGCACAGTTCAGTTTTCAATCTAGCCAAGTCTCTCTCTCTTTTTTCTCTCTCTCCTTCCCTACCTGGGTGGGAGGGGGAGGGGAACGAGAGCACTGTTGTCGAACTGAGTCAAACGTTGACCATACATTACGTACAGGCTCTATACCTTACCAGTTGCTAAATTAAGAGTTCTCTCCCAACATCAAATTACCCTGAGGTACATATTGTACCTCACCATCCTCCATCATTACACACCAAGTATGTCCAGGTCCCTGAGCAAAGGCAATACCCCGGACAGGGTGTGTGTGTGTATGTATATATATATATATATATATATATAGTGATTATACAAAGGTGTGGTAGAAGCCTCTCGCCTCCCCCAGCAACTCCCACAGCACTTCCCTCAGATGAGACAATTCCGAGGAATCCCGAAGCTGTTCCTGGAGAAAGGCAGAGAGTTACGAGGGTCAGGAGGGCTTGAGGTCGATGGGTCGACGATGATGGGCAGATGATGTTTTCCCAGACACCGGCCACGAACAAAAGAAAGAGAAAGAGAGAGAAGAAGGAAGGCAGACAGAGAGGCGAAGCAAAGCGGCGAGAGAGCGAAGCAGGAAGGAAGGAAGTTTTCTTCTGTCATCTCCGACCTTCCCCTGAGCCTACGTAGATATATGGAATGGAATATCTCTGGCCAGTTTTGCTGTTTGTCTAACCCAGCCTCCCACGGGGGGGCCACAGATCACCCCGCAGTGTCTGAGCTGGCAGAGCAAAGGCACGACCTTGAGGGCCCAGCAATTACAAAAACATTCCAGTGTCTTATCAACCTAGCAGAACACGCAGTTGCTAGTTGAAGAAAGCTCACTGAAATAAAAAAAAAAAAATCAGCAAAAGAAAAACTGGCTTCATCCTGGCTCAAACCAGGACATTCTCTAAACTACCCAAGAATCTCCCATCTGTGACCTGTCTCATTACAGCAGGGACACAGTATGAACATCACTAAGATGAAACACAGACATTCAAAGATTCTTTATCTTCTTAACAGAAACAAAAATCTTAACATAAGGTTAATTAAATGAGACCACCACATTTGCACACTTCTCTGTCCAAACACTTTGCAATGTCCCCATCCTTCCCATCAGCATCTCCACATTTCAGTCAGTCCATTTTAAAATAAACGCGTAACTATGCCTCTTCTTCAGCACTGAATAAAGAATGCTAATATTTTTTACACATGAAGAAAAGCCAATATTAGGTTGTTCATTTTAAACTGAATAGACGGTGGTTTAGGTGACCTACAGAGTATGCACTCACACAAAGAGGACAGTATCACCAAATTCCACATTTATTTCAGGCTCCTAAATAGATGGATTAATACAGTTACTTAAATAAGCAACAGATGAGTTCTGCATTGCATGCAGGTTTATAACCTTAGACCCCAATACCACCAGTAGCAGAAAGTACAAAGGTATTGCAATATTCAGATAAATATCCTGTAATGGTATTTGCATAATCTAATGCTTCTCTGATTAAGTCATTAAATTATTACTGGGCAGTGCACACAAAGAATTTTGAATAAGCAGGGAAGCAGAAAAATTTGTGTAGTGACAACACTGAAAGGAACAAGAATACTTGTAATCCATTATTTACAGGTTTAAAAGGCACTTAGTTCTTGCCATCTTTGATTAAATATGAAACAAGTTAAGATTTCAAATGCACTTTATGAAAACTAGTATTTATGAACTAATAAGAACAGACATCTATTCCCTTTGTTCTAATCAATTCAGGGAAGTATACTGCTTACACTGTTACAACAGTAAATACATTATCAACTCCTGCACACACAACCCATGAATTTCCCAAATCCAAGATCTAACATCTGAGTAGCTACCAATATGGCCTTTATAACTGCTTCAAATATCAGTATTTAACATTAAGACTACATTCCTTGGACAAATTCTAATTTATCCCTCATGTGAAGGATGAGGGAGTATTTAAACAATCCAACATGGCCACACAAACTAGAACCATAAGAAGACACAGTGATTTATATGCCCATAATAGCTTCATCATCTTTTCAATTGTTGATTTTAAGACGTTATTTCCTTGAATCCAATAGCTATGATATGTTGTCCCTTGACTACTATTAATGCAAATTAGAATATTGTCATTTTGACCAACTGGAATTCCAACAGGGTTTATACTGGTCTACAAGTCTAGAATTAAACACAAGAAAATCCTTATTATAAGCACCTTAATTTAATTTTCCTATTTTGAGATATTAAAGGCTTGTATCCTGAAAAGAATAGCAGATTTTTTGCACTTAGCCTAAGCAAGTGCTGAAATCAACAGGATTCTATATATTATCATTACGGAGAACTGAGATTCCTTTAAAGTTGCAGCATAAAGTTCTTCCACTGCACGAAATTTTTTAACAATTTTGTCAAAAGAGAACCCAAAAAAGTGACTAATAGTGTTTATTATGAAAATTTCTGTTACTTAATATAAAAGCTATAGCACTAGGACTTCTAAACTGCATATATCTGAAAACTAAGGTCTTCAGTTTCAAGTGTCTGATTTATCCTCCTAAACTAACTTGCTATTTTAAGCAATCCGTGGATTAATCCTGTGTCCAGATTTTATTTTTTTAGATTTATGAGACTCACCTATGTATTAACTATACAGATAAGAATCTGTTGGTATTATCTATGATCCTAGTTCCTAAAGACAGGGGAATTTTGTTATTCTATAACATTATATAATGTACTTTATGTCAATTTCCAGGAAATAATAGATAGAACAGATTGGGAGTCATTCCAAGATCCCCATAAAACTGTATATTCCTGGAACTATGTCAGGTATGTGATTTTTTATTAGCTAGTTAACAGTAACACATATCTGCATTAGTCTATTAATATCCCCTCATATGTTTGCTTTATTTTTCTATTTTATCCCCCATTAACTGAGACTTAATAGTCAAAGAAGGGCTTTATTACAGAATTATAAAATGAGTAACGTAGATTTAAACGTGGACTTCAAGGCACTACTCCAATACAAGCCAAACTGTGAAGATATTCCTGACTGTATCTGTTTTTTGGCAAATAATTTGATTTCAGAAAAAGTGAGATAATAGATGCTACCAATTCCTTTTTAACACCAATACACAATTTGGATGCACAAAGAGTATAAAGGTACAAAGATTTAAGGCAGTATGCCTATACAAGATTTACAGTTACAAACCCCCAAGTTCCACTATAAGACCTACTCCTGATCTTGGATATCCAAGAAAGAAGTCTTTTTAAAAGGTGCCAGGCCCCAGAAGTACCTTCTCTACTTTCTGAGAGACATTAATTATAACATGGCTTCAGTGAAATAAGACAGTTCCCTGTATTTTCTGGTGCTTCAGCTCTTCCCTTATCCATCCAGTATCCCATAATTTGGGTTGGTATAATTTTAACCTATGTTAAAAAGTATACCATCCTCCTGCACTGACACATAGGGAGGCAAAGATGTGAGGAGCAAGCTGCAACTTCCCTAAAGCTGAAGAAGTGTCTGGGGGCAGTAAATGGTAACTTGCTGGTACTGACTGCAAGTAGTAATTTTAATATAAGGGCCTTGGGACCTCGTGGGGAACGGTCCATCTTCTCTCCCCCAAATAAGACTAAACTATTCTGGCCTTTTCAAGCTTGAAGAAGGCCCGGACAAACAATTGAAGATTCAGGAATAAATTGGATCAACAGATGAGAAAAATTTAACAATGAAAATTGCCAGTCCTATTAAAGAGGCCCTGGAATACAAGAGTGAAATGGTTAATGCTTGGTTTACAGATGATTCATCTCAAAGAGAAGGGAAAACCTGGTTGGTTAAATCTGCTGCAATTAAACCCTCCACAGGCGAACAAATAATAAATCATGATAAGGGCAGTGCCCAAGTGGGGGAGCTGGATGCTGTTCTTAATGTTTTTGTAAAAGAAAAAGCCTCCAAGGACGCTGTGTACATTTACACAGATTCCTTTCCAGTCTTCAAGGGCTGTGTAGAGTGGATAACTTTCTGGGAACAGAATAATTGGGAAATTAATGGGGTGCCAGTTTGGCATAAAGAGAAATGGCAACAAATACTGAAAATTGCTAAAGAGAATCCTAATTTTCATGTAGGGTGGATTCCTTCTCACCAGACTAATTTGAAAAATGAAGCTAGTAAGTGGAATAACTATGTTGATGAGCTAGCTAGAATTGATGTGAAGGAAATCCGATTAGCTATCACAGAAGGAGAAAAATCAGGAATGGAAAAGATTGCTTGAATGGCTCCACTGTAAAAGAGGCCATTCAGGAATCTTTGATTTATACAAAGAAGCACAAGCCCGTGGGTGCCCTGTCACCCGTGAGCAGTGCAAGACAGTCATTTCTTCATGTGATCTTTGCAAAATCAGACTTGGGGAACATCCACTAACATCTGATCATTTGCATATCAGGGAAGGAAAACCCTTGTGGTCCACATGGCAGGTGGACTACATCGGTCCCTTCCGCAAATCAGGAAACAAACAATACATCATTGTGATTGTGGAGGTGGTATCAAGATTGACCTGTGCTGAAGCTGTTTCTAAAGCAAATGGGGAAAAAACAGTTCATTTTCTGGAAAAGGTATTTGGGGTTCTTCCTAAACCCACAAATATTCAATCTGACAATGGAACTCATTTTACCTCACACCTGGTACAACAATGGGCTAAAAGGGAAGCTATCAAATGGACATTTCATGTCCCATACTACCCACAAGCTAATGGGATAGTAGAACATACTAATGGGTTAATTAAAAGTCTCATTCGTCCACAGGATTACAGATGGGATGAGAGGTTGAGATATGCAGTCTCTACTATAAGCAACAGGTGGGGGGTGAACGGGTGCCCTCGCCTAAATGCCTTTTTCCCTACATCACCTACTCAGGATAATGGCCAGCACAGAAGACCTTACAACAAATCCAAAACTCCTCTCCACCCTGGACAAACTGTTTTAGCAAACCTGCCAAATATTGGTAAGGTCAAGCTTACCTTACAGACCCCGGTGAATTCAAATACATGGGTTGTGTCTGATTTAAATGACAAACAACATAAAATCAGTACAAATTCGATAATTCATGTTGAGTAAATCAGTGTTTTCTTTTGGGGAAAAATCAGTCATTTCTGTATACCTGTGTCTAGTGATGTTAGTTGATACATTGCAAATCATGACAGCCTAAAGAGCCAGAGACATCCCGGTGACAGTACCAGGCCTGATCAACCTGTTACTGGACTCCGGAGGAGTTACTTTGTGACCGCTGTGGGACTGATCACCCCATGGACTAAACAAGGTGCTCTGTAACATTGTCTCCTCCTATACTCGCCTTTGAGTTGTTGTTGTTGTTTGCAATATATTGTATTAAATGGGAATATTTAAAAATACTGCTCCAGAACTCACTGAAGTAACAAGAACTTGGTTCAAATTTGGGGATTTTCTAAGTGGTCTGCTTCCTTTTCTTTTTGACAGAACTGAAAATTGGGTTTATGTTTTAATAACTGCAATTATTCTATTACTTTTCCTTTTACTGTTTTAAATAAGGCTGATAAGAAAGGAATGTTTTCCTAACTGCTAGTTCCTCGAGGTCGTATCTTTACTCTGCCGGCTCAGACACTACGGGGAGATCTATGACCCCCTGTAGGAGGCTGAACTAGACAGCAAAATTTCTGCTCTTCTTCCCTTCTCTTCCATCCATGGCTGACGTCCGGGGAGGACTCCGTCCATCCATCACCCTCGACCCCCAGGCTCGAGCTCTCTTGACCCTCATCACTCTCTGCTTTTCTCCATCAGCAGTCTGGAATTCTTTGGAACTGTTTGCAGCTGAGGGTGGGGTGAGGGAAATAAGAAGCTTTTGCACACATCTGAACATATTTGTATACGGTTGTACATGTTTTCTTGTATCATTGGTGTTTGATTGAAGTTGTATGATTTGGTTTTTGGTCCAGCGGGGGCTCTCTATTTTTCTCTCTCTTCTTCCCTACCTGGGTGGCGGGGGAGGGGATCGGGAGCGTTGTTGTTGAGTCTGAGTCAAACGGTGACACGTATCATTGTATATTATGTTTGGGAATTGTTCCCTTGTTTGTTGTTATGGTTCATTATATTTTATCTGTATTTTTACATTTACACCCGAGGAGGGGAAGGATCTAATGTGAGGAAAGGGTTTGGACAAGAGACACATATATACTAATGGACAGTAAGGACACCACAATTGCTGCCTTAAAAGCCATGGGGTGAGATGTAGGGAACAGTCCATCTTCTCTCTCCCCACATAAGACTAAACAAAATGCCTTTCAAGCCAGCAAAACAAGAATGGCCTCTTTTTACTGATTTAGCCAAGGACAGAATGGAACAGGCCTCTTGCTCTACCAGATAAGTCCACAGCAATAAAACAGCATAAGGGTTATGATAACTGGCAGAAAATTAGACAACAGGTTAAAGACTGCCTCTGACAGAGCACGTACCTGGCCAGTGCTAATTGGCTAATTTAAACAGTGGTACTTTCTCAAACAGTGATTTCTGATCTATAAAAAGAGGGCAAGATCTGCAGGCCGGTGCTCTCTGCCTGACCAGGACGAGACCCTGCTGCAGCACCTGAACCTGCCTGGAACACCAGACTCGCTGTCCAGAAGAGCCGAGAGGGAAGGGGGGGGGGCTACCCTGCGACCCCTGCCCGAAGAAGCGGAAAGAAGGGGGCTGCCTGTGCCCGCTCCCCAAGGACCCTGCCTGCCCAGCCTAAACCAAACTGGACCAAAGTAGGAGCTTGCCCAGCCTGCATTTGCCACCTGCTTCGGGACTAGTTTCTGTTGACCCTTAATATACCGATTAATTCGTAAACTAAACATTGGTCTCAGTAACAATTTGTGAGCGTGGAGAGAGGGTATTCTAATCTACCCTCTAAGATACGGTCCCGCAGTGGCGGCTCCTCTGTGAGAGGCAAACGACCCTCGGTCTCATTCACAAACCTCTCCACATTTGGGGGGGAAGTCGTGAAAACATCCTGACAGCCGGTAGCCCCCCAGTACCGGCCCACGACAGACCTGATTCGACCGATAATACCCTTCCTCCACTACTGGGGATACAGGGAAGCCCTTTACCAGGAGGATAAGAAAGCAAATCTGCGGGCAGGGCAGACAAGCAGAAGGGTCCCAAGCAAAACCATCCCGGAGGAGCGGGGAGCAAAAGAGGCCCCCGCACGGGGTGAAGGATGGGAGCAGTCCAGAGCACTCACTCCCGAGGGGGCGGGGAGATTCCAATCAGGGAAATGGGACCAGCGGGAAAGAGGGGAGAGGTGGCTCTGGTCCCAGACAGAGGGAGGGGAGGGGCAGGGAGGGGTCGCGGCGATTACCTATACTGGGCTGCAGCTCCGCTATGGGTGAAACCAAAGTAGTTGCCGGTGGCCATTTTGGCATCTTCTCCCAGCCGGCTGGGCACTGTGGCGACGATAAACAAGAGACAGCGGTGGTGATGGTCGAGGCCATAACAGGAGGCCCAGCAGAAGGAGAGTGGAGTGGGGGGGAGGAAGAGGAGAGGGGAAAGAAGAGGAGTGGGAAAAAAAGGGGACAGGGAGACAAGAGACAGAAAAAGCGCGCGAACGCCAGGTCAGAGACAGGGCGCCTCAGGACCCTCCCCATTCCCTACCCCGCGCTCGCACTCCCACTCCCCCCTCCCCGCACACACGAACACAAATAAACATCAGCGCCATTACTTACCATAGGTGAACGAAACTACCGGGCATATAGGAATCATGAGTCCAAGCTGGCAGCGACAACCGCGACTGAACTCTCAACTCTAACGCCCCTCCCCCCCCCCCCTCACTGCCGTGCTTTCTCCCTTCCCCACACACACACCCCTACGGCAACAACTGTGGAGTACGGCTGGACCAGGATCGTGCGCACGCGCGAGATGTGTGAAGGCCACTGGGAGTTATAGTCTAGCATAAAACTACACCACCACGCACAAAACACACCTAATGCCTCTGCACGGATTACCGCGCTTGAGGTTTAAATCCTCATGTGCGCATGCGCGGGATGTGCAAGGGCTCTTGAGAGCTGTAGTCCCCCTCCCTGAAGCCCAGGCGCGTGGGAGAGCTGCTGTCAGAAGACCGCTGCTCGTACCGCCTGCCTGCCTCCTTCCTCCATAATCCCGTGTTCTGCACCCACAGTCACACCACACCTGCACCCGTGGACTCATACTGCAAAGATATGGTCGGTTTTTCATTCTTGCCTGTAAAGGCACACCACATCACAGTAGATTGCTCAAGTAACAGAAATCTAGGTGAAAGGGGTCACTACTGCCCTTGCCACCTACTTGTGTTTGTCCACGTGCATGTACTGCACCTGTCAGTATTTACTAGCTTTCCCACACAAGCACACTGTCAACTGAAGACTGTAGATATGGTGCTTAGAGACATGGTTTAGTGATGGACTTGGCAGTATTAGGTTAACGGTTGGACTTGATGATCTCAAAGGCCTTTTCCAACCAAAATTATTCTACGATTCTATGATGCATAGCAGGTATGTAGTTAGCACTCTTGCAAGGTCACAGAGCAAAAAGGCAGCACCTGCAGCTAGTGTACATGTGCAGAATTCAAAGCAAGACCTAGGACTTGTCTAATCTTGCAACAAGTTTTAGTTTTACCTGGGCCTTAGGGTACACCACCTCAATCACATATGTGAAGAGAAACATAGTTGTCATCCAGCTAAAGCCATGTGTACATCATCTGACCTGTCCCTAAGGTGCCACAGCTGACACACATCTAGAAATTAATTGTGCAATAGTTCCCATGTGCTTATTGTAAATGTGAGGTAAAGCCTCACCCATACAGGGCCCATTTATCTGAAGTTTCTAGGAACCAGCTGTCTATCAGATTGCTCCTAAAAACTGTTGGACAGCATATTACAGTCAGTGCAGTAATTTCCCATTCAAAGTGACTGAATTTGCATCTGTTCCCTGTGACCCTGTTCCACTTTCCCTCTGAGCAACGGATGTTTCTCAAAGCTCTGAACAAAGCAAAACTTAAATCCTTAAAGAGAATCACAGAATAATAGAATACTTTGAGTTGGAAGGAACCTTAAAGATCATATATTTCCAACCCCCCTGCCATGGGCAGGGACACCTCCCACTAGACTGAAACAAAATTCGGAGCTTCCAAACCCCCTTGCTTTCTAACACTCCTAACTGAAGTGGGAGGCTAGGTGCAGCTGGGTAAGGGTTCTGAGATAAAGACCCAATAAAAACAAACAAGCTGTTATTGAGCAGGCATACTTTATTGCAGCGCTGGGCAGCACTGGGGATATCTCCACCATAAGTGCTCCAACAAGTTGGCAAAACACCCCAACTAATATACACCACAAACATGCATATTTGTTACCAAAAAACTCCCAGGTCTGGTGCAGCCCTCTGATTACTACCTGCTACTGGGGATTTTAACTACCCAGATATTTGCTGGAAGGCCTACACAGCCAGCCATTCACAGTCTAGGAGGTTCCTCCAATGCATCAATGATAACTTCTTGATAAAAATGCTGGACAAACCAACTAGGAGAGGAGCACTGCTGAATCTTCTGCTCACCAACAAGGAGGGTCTGGTTGAAGCAGTGACGGTCAATGGCAGCCTTGGCTGCAGTGACCACAAGATGGTGGACTGCAGGATCCTGTGTGGGAGGAACAGAATACCTAGCAGGACCAAAACCCTGGACTTCAGCAGGGCCAACTTTGGCCTCTTCAATCAATTATTAACAGAAGTCAGGACAAGGTACTAGACGGTAAAGGGGCTCAAGATAGTTGGTCAGCATTCAAGGACCACTTCTTGCAAGCTCAGGATCAGAGCATCCCAATGGATACGTGTCCTGATTTGAGCCAGAATTAAGAGAATTTTCCTTTTACTGACATTTTTTTCCTTCAGTAAGCTTTCTTTTAACTAGTCACAGAGAGTTCCAATTAAGGCTGATAACAGTGGAATGTTTTTCTAACTGCTGGGTCTTCAAGGTCACATCTTCACTCTGCCAGCTCAGACACTATGGGGAGATCCATGACCCCCTCGTAGGAGGCTGAGTTAGACAGACAACAAAGTTGGCCAGAGATATTCCATTCCATATATCTACATAAGCTCAGAGATCACAGAAGACAACTTCCTTCCTGCTTCTTCTTCCCTTTTATTCCATCCATGGCCAGCGTCTGGGGAGGACTCTGTCCATCCATCACCATCGACCCCTAGGCTTGAGCTCTCCTGACCCTCATAACTCTGTGCTTTCTCCAGCAGCAGTCCGGAATTTCTCGGGACTGTTCGCAGCTAAGGAGAGTGCTGTGGGAGTTGCTGGGGATGAGGGGAAGCGAGAGGCTTCTGCACATATCTGAACATATTTGTATATAATTGTACATATTTTCTTTTATCATTAGTGTTTAATTAAAGCTGTGTAATTTAGTTTTCAATCCAGCAAAGTCTCTCTTTTTCTCTCTCTACCTCCCTTCCTGGGTGGTAGGGGGAGGGGATCGAGAGCATTGTTGTCAAACCTGAGTCAAACGGTGACAACAATTCATTGGCGCTGTGGGAAACTGTTCTTTTCTTCCCCACATAAGTCTAAACAAAATGCCTTTTAAGCCAGCAAAGGCCTTGTCCTGATTATTCCCAGCCAACGGACTAAAACAGACTTGCTTCTCAAGGACAACTGAAACCAAAACAACAGATGTGGTACTGGGCAAAAAGGATGGGCAACAAGTCATACTTTGCCCCGGTAGTCACCACCCTAACTTGGGACTCATGGATGCTAATTGGTTCTGGACAGTGACACTGACTGGACAGGTGGGTCACAGGGTATAAAAGGCGGCAAGTGCAGCAGGTGGGCCCTTCCCTCCTCCCTGAGGCCCGTTCGGATGCTTTCTGCATGGGACGCCCCCCTGCTGTGGATACTGGTGCTGGGACCCTGCCTGCCTGCCCCGGGTCGAGCCTGGGCCTTAGCGCTGAGCGTGTTGGGGTCCTTACCCCTAGGGTCGGGGCCGGAGCCCCGCCGTGTTGCTGCCGGTTGCCGGGGAAACCAATAGACGCTGCACTAGCTGCCGAGCCGCGAGAGGCTGCCCGTCTGACAGGACGGAGTGCAGAACCTGCCGTCGCTGCCCGGCGAAAAGGGGCCACCAACCGTCACTGCCGCTAGGAAAGGAGCTGTAGGGGACAAACCGGAGGGTAACATCACCACACACACACATTCCTCTCCTCATACTGGCACACACAGCACGACCTCTTAAGGAAGACTGACGTCGGGCTTCCTCCCTCCTCCCTTTGGTCCTTAACCCTCTCCCTTAAAAGTACAGTACCTTTTGCATTGCCTCCCTAAAGGACACTTTCTTACTGTATATATATATGTGCGCATATATATATATATCCCTGGTAGCCATTTACCTTTACATTTTCCCTAAACATCATCCCTCAGTTTGTGTTAACCCTTAACAAACCGATTAATTCGTGTAGTAAACATTGGTCTTAGAAGCAATTTGTGAGCGTGGTGGGGGTGTGCATTCTAACTACCACTAAAATACGGTCCCGCAGTGGCCGTTCCTCTGTGAGACGTGAGTGCCACGTGTGAGCCCTCAGTCTTATTCACAAACCCCTCCACATTGGGGAGGGGGAAGTTGCGAAAGTATCCTGACAGCTGGTAGCCCCCCACTATTGGCTCACGACAGGTGCCAAATGTGGGGCTCGATTTTAAGCCCAGATTATACACTTTCATTAATTGGGAGTGTTCAAAATTCCATCTCTGATGGGAGGAATCCCTCAGATAGCAATGGGCAACAGTTCTGCTGAGTTTCATGACGGACTGAAAACTAAACAGATATTTTCTGCAATGAATCTACTGGATCTTTTTCCAAGCATGCAACTGTACATGTGGTATACAGCCAAGGGCATACTGCTCTGTGTAGCTGCTCTTGTGATTGTTTTATGGTTTATTGACAGAACTGTGGCCATAATCAACCGTATAATTACCAGCCTCGTGATCTTAGGGATTATGATACTGATCTTTATGGGGGCACTGTATGTGTACAGTTACGATACAAATCCTAGTGGTACAACTCCTAAAGTGAATGGAACGGTCCATGTCGGTAACAGCAGTAGCTGGTTCAATTTTACCTCTCCAATTTCTTTCAAGCTGAGTCTCCCACCTCTTGATTTGAATAGCACTGTTGCAGTAGGGATGCTTCTACTGAACGTTTCTAATGTATTGTGGATGCGTAGGGTGAGATGTTGCTCCACTCACTGCCATGCCCCACAGGCAATGCTGCTGCCACTGCTGCTGCCACCTGTGATGGTGCCACCACCACTGCTGCTGATACCACTACTTGTACTGCTACAAAAACAGCTGCTTCTACAAAGATAAAGTCCACTCCCTTTCGAATCAAACTATTTCATCCTGTGAGCAGGAGCAAAGCAAAGGCAAAATGCTCCCCCCTTTTTACCTGCTCCCATCTGAGATATCCAGGGTTCCTTCAAGCAACAACAGAGGCTGAAACTGAGGAGGCAGAGGATTCTAAATCAGTTGATGGAGCAGGTACCTCTCAGATAAAAAAATCAGGCCACTGTCAAGCACATAGAACAGCAGGCCCTCCTCAATCAGATGATGACAATGACCTTGTCCAGCCTTTCTCTATGAAAGAACTGCGCCTCATGAGAAAGGACTTCACCCACATTGATGGCGAGGGAATTCTTCCTTGGTTGCTCCGATGCTTTGATAGTGGGGCTGAAACCTACAACGTGGATGAGAGAGAAGCCAAGCAGTTGGGATCCCTGGCCAGAGATGCTGGTATTGACAGAGCACTTAGTAGTAAGATGGGAGCTACCACCCTGTGGGACCGACTCCTTTCAGCTGTGAGAGAGAGATACCCCCACAAGGGTGACATCGAATGGCGCCGAAGCAGAACATTCACTCTTGAGAAAGCCATCACAAACTTGAGAGAAATAGCTGTGAGAGGTGATCTATGATAAAGATGGACTTACAAGTCCTGATGATGTTCTGTGCGACACACACATGTTCTGGAGGTTTGCACAGGCTGCACCAGCAGCACATGCCCATATATTCTCCTTCATGGGATGCTTTGATGACTACGCAAGACCAACTGTGCATGAGGTGGCTTTCAAAGCATGACAGTATGGAGACATAATCTCTGATTCCCATCAGTTCCACACCTCAGCCATTGAACAAATGACTGACAGAAATAAAAAGATGCCAAACAGATGGGGAGGTAAACTCCAGAATCTCCCTAGACACAACTGGTCACGTGTTGCAGCCATTGAGAAGAGATGTCCTGCTACAAGACAGCAGCGAGAGAGGCAGGACCCACTGCGACGCCACCTGTGGTCTCTCTTGAAAAATTATTTTAAAGAGGACATGAGAATCTGGGACAAGAAACCCACTGATATTCTCTGGATACACATGCAAGAGCTACTAAACAGAAGAAAGGCAGGAGATGGCTCTTCCAAGAAGAAAGCTGCACCAGTCATCACCCAGGATGGTGCATCAAACTCAAATGCTCAAAATTAGAGGTGCCCTGCTTCCAGCCAGGGGGAGGAGAGGGACAACCGAGTTTACTGGACTGTGTGGATTCGGTGGCCTGGCACATTAGAACCACAAAGATATAAAGCCCTGGTGGACACTGGTGCACAGTGCACACTAATGCCATTGAATCATAAAGGGACAGAATCTGTCACTCTCTGGAGTGACAGGAGGATCTCTAGAACTGACTGTTGTGGAGGCTGATGTGAGCCTCACTGGTAAGGAGTGGCAAATGCACCCTGTAGTGACTGGCCCAGATGCTCCGTGCATCCTTGGCATAGACTACCTCAAAAAAGGATACTTCCGTGACCCAAAAGGGTACCAGTGGGCCTTTGGTATAGCAGCTGTAGAGACTGAGGACACTGAACAGCTGCATACTTTGCCTGGCCTTCAGATGACCCTTCTCTAGTGGGGTTGCTGAAGGTGGAAGACCAACAGGTGCCAAGTGCCTCTTCAGCAGTGCATAGATGACAATGTTGCACCAACAGAGACTCTGTGATCCCCATTCACAAGCTGATTCAGCAATTAGAAAGCCAAGGAGTGATCAGCAGGACTCACTCACCCTTCAACAGTCCTATTTGGCCAGTGCGAAAGCATGATGGCGAATAGAGGCTGACAGTGGACTATCGTGGCCTGAATGAGGTTACACCACCACTCAGTGCTGCTGTGCCAGACACACTAGAACTTCAGTATGAGCTGGAGTTTAAAGCAGCCAGGTGGTATGCCACTATTGACATTGCTCGTGCCTTTTTCACTATTCCTCTAGCACCAGAGTGCTGGCCTCAGTTTGCTTTCACCTGGAGGGGAGTCCAGTACACCTGGAATCGACTGCCCCAGGGGTGGAAAAACAGCTCAGCCATTTGCCATGGACTGATCCATGCTGCACTGGAGAAGGGTGGAGCTCCAGAACTCCTGCAGTACATTGATGACATAATTTTGTGGGGTGACACTCAAGAAGAAGTCTTTGAGAAAGGTAAAAAGATCATCCAAATTCTTCTGGATGCTGGTTTTGCTATAAAAAGAAGCAAGGTCAAGGGACCTTCATGAGAGATCCTGTTCCTGGGAATCAGGTAGCAAGATGGATGTCATCAGATCCCAACGGACGTGGTTAACAAAATAACAGCTCTGGCCCCACCATCTACTAAAAAGGACACACAAACCTTTTTAGGGACTGTTGCTTTCTGGAGAATGCATATTCCATGTTACAGTGAAATTGTGAAACCCCTCTATGAGGTGACCCGAAAGAAGAGTGACTTTAAATGGGGTCCTGACCAACAGAAAGCTTTTGAGCAGATCAAAAAAGAGATTATGCAGGCAATGGCTCTTGGACCAGTTTGAACAGGGCCAGACATCAGAAATGTGCTCTAGACTGCAGCTGGACACAATGGTCCCAACTGGAGCCTCTGGCAGAAAGCAACAGGGGAGACTCGAGGTCGACCCTTGGGATTCTGGAGCGAGAGCTACAGAGGTTCCGAGGCCAACTACACAACAACTGAGAAGGAGATACTTGCAGCATATGAAGGAGTTAGAGTCTCTTCAGAAGTGATTGGCATAGAAGCGCGGCTCCTCCTGGCGTTCACATTACCAGTGCTGAGCTTCATGTTCCAGAGTAACCTTTCTGCTATCCATCATGCCACCTATGTGAAATGGAGTAAATGGACTGCTTTAATCACCCAGCGAGCTCTAATAGGAAGACCTAATTGTCCAGGTATCATAGAAGCAATTACAAACTGTGCTGAAGGCACAGACTTTGGAATGCCACCACAAGAAGTGGTGAAACGGGCTCAAGAAGCTCTGCCATATGATCATCTACCAGAGACTGAGAAACAATTTGCTCTTTTCACCAATGGCTCCTGTCATCTCGTAGGGAACCACCGGAAGTGGAAAGCTGCCGTGTGGAGTCCTGCATGACTAGTTGCACAAGTAGCTGAAGGAGAAGGTGAATCAAGTCAGTTTGCAGAGGTAAAAGCCATCCAGCTGGCTTTGGACATTGCTGAGCGAGAGGGGTGGCTGAGACTCTACCTCTACACTGACTCGTGGATGGCAGCAAATGCCTTGTGGGGTTGGCTAAAGCAGTGGCAGAAGAACAACTGGCAGCAAAAAGGTAAACATATTTGGGTTGCTGACATGTGGAAAGACTTTGGAGCTTGGATAGAGAAACTGGTTGTAAAAGTGCATCATCTAAGTGTAGAGTCTTGCATCTGGGGAAGAACAACCCCATGTACCAGTAGAGGTTGGGGGCTGACCTGCTGGAGAACAGTGTAGGAGAAAGGGACCTGGGGGTCCTGGTGGATGGGAGGATGACCATGAGCCAGCAATGTGCCCTTGTGGCCAAGAAGGCCAATGGCATCCTGGGGTGCATTAGAAAGGGTGTGGTTAGTAGGTCAAGAGAGGTCCTCCTCCCTCTCTATTCTGCCTTGGTGAGGCCGCCTCCCGAATATTGTGTCCCACCATTTAAGAAGGACAGGGAACTGCTTGAAAGAGTCCAGTGTAGAGCCACAAAGATGATTCAGGGAGTGGAACATCTCCCTTATGAGGAAAGGCTGAGGGAGCTGGGCCTCTTTAGCTTGGAGAAGGGGAGACTGAGGGGCAACCTCATCAAAGTTTACAAATATGTTAAGGGGGAGTATCAGGAGGATGGAGCCAGGCTTTTTTCAGTGATGTCTAGTGATAGGACAAGGGGCAATGGGTGCAAACTGCAGCATAGGAGGTTCCATGTAAATATCAGAAAAAACTTCTTTACTGTGAGAGTGACAAAGTACTGGAACAGGCTGCCCAGAGAGGTTGTGGAGTCTCCTTTGCTGGAGACATTCAAAACCTGCCTGGAGAAGTTCCTGTGTGATGTGCTGTAGGTGACCCTGCCTGGCAGGGGGGTTGGACTAGATGATCTTTCCAGGTCCCTTCCAACCCCTAAGATTCTGTGATTCTGTGATTCTGTGATGTAGATGCACATGTACTTCTGAGTCAAGCCACTGAGGAACATCGACACAACCAACGAGCAGATGAGGCTGTTCAAGTGTTCCAAATAGACTTAATCTTGGAATACAAGGATGAACAATTTCTGGATCAGTGGGCCCATGACACTTCAGGTCATCAGGGCAGAGATGCAACATACAAATGGGCTCGTGACCGAGGGGTGGACTTAACCATGGACGCTATTGTGCAGGTTATCCATGACTGTGAGACATGAGCTGCAATTAAGCAGGCTAAACAGTTGAAACCTTTGTGGTATGAGCGGAGGTGGTGAAACAAAAATTTCAGAGCTTCCAAACCCCCTTGCTTTCTAACACTCCTCACCTAAGTGGGAGGCTAGGTGTGGCTGGGTAAGGATTCTGAGATCAAGACCCAATAACAACAAACAAGCTGTTATTGAGCAGGCATTCTTCATTGCAGCGCTGGGCAGCACTGGGGATTCTCTGCCATGAGTGCTCCAACGAGTCAGTGAAACACCCCGACTAATATACACCAAAAACATGCATATTCAGTTCCATGTCAATGAGTTCCCAGAATTCTTTTACATAGTCATTTTATTTCCTGGAATTGGCTATCTTTGTGATTATGCATGCTCGAGGGTCTCCTGTGGGGGTCTTTGTTGATTCTAGTCCTTTGTCGTCTTTGCCCTGGTCTCTCGTCCTGGTCCTGTCTCCAGTCTCCCGCTGGTAGATTGCCCAGGTGGGTCAGAATCCACATAACTTGTCTGTAGGTGCCACAGGTTCTTAGAAGACTTGATGTTATCACAACCTATAGGATGCTTGGCATAGTTGACTGATAGTTTCACAAAGCACCTTGTTTTAAAAGCAACCCTTAGTATAGCAAATTCATTATTTTAGTAAACTTTTATTAGGCTATATTTCTATTGAATTTACTAATGGATATCCTATGATGTATCACCATATTTCCGGCCATAATTAATCAACTCCTGTGCAATCTCCCCCCAGGTCCATGTTTTTGACCTTTGGGTATTACAATCTTGAGTTACGATCTCTTCCAGTCACACAAGTGGGCTGGCAGCTTTAATTTGTCCCTGCAGTTGAATCCTGACAGATCTAAGGGATTCAGGGAGCCCACGAATTAATGGGGTCATCCTTTCCGGATCCACTGACAATAACATTGGGGACTCCTGATAAGGAGTCAGCTACCGGTTGTGCATCGTTTGCAAACAGGCTGCTTTTTGTACACTAATATTTGTTCCATGGTTCCAACAATAGCCAATGGGTCCCCCCTGTCTAGGGGATCTAATCCACCAGCCCAATAAGCGGCGCGTTGCGTGAGTGACCACGGGGCCCTCTGGTCGTCAGTAGTTAAAAAGACACCAAGTCCCCAGTATCCTTCAGCCTCTTTCTCAGTTAATAAAATTTGGTCACCCCCGGACAAAGAGACTCGCCACACATACTCCTTTTCTGACTCTTTGGGGTTACGTCTGAATTCCTTCTTTAGCTTTGCCAGCTCGGTGGCTGAATAGGGGACCTCCTTATTTACTGAGGAAGGTTGTTCGTCACCCGGGTTCTCGTAATAGTATTCCCTTTTAATCAGGGGGCGTAATTGTGGAATTTTATCTGATCGGGCTTTAGCTTCCCACAACTCCTGTTGAGGATAAGTGGGCGGGAGTAACTATGACTCTCTTAAGACGGGATCATAGTTACTAGCTGGGCTTTGCTGCAGAGGTCCCACCTCCTCGTGGTCCCGCTGGATGCCCTACTGGGTAACCAAGAGGACCTCTGCCCCAGTGCTGGAGTAGTAGTAGCTGCTACCGCCCTACCGAGTGGACTCACCACCCCTCGGTAGAATTCCCTAAGGTGAAACACAATTGTTGACAGTGTCTGTGCTGTCCAAGGCCTTGCCCACGGGCTGCTGTTGGGCAAAACCGACTCCCTTGGAGGGGGGATCTCGGTAAAGACTAATCCTCAACCGATTTGGACAAAATGTGGCAAGTGGCACAAGCCTTCTTTGTGTCTGTAGCCACGCAAACTGCGTGGGCTGATTGGCGTACCACCTCGGTCACAACTAACATCTGTGACCAAACGAATAAAGTGGGTCTGGATGTGGAAGTGGATGTTACAAAGAGATTGGAGTTTTTAAACTCAAAGTATGGGGAATGTGAATATGAGCGTCCACCCTCTGATTCTGAACAATTGGCCTCGCTTCCAGAGGTTTATGAGGTCCTTACCTCTGCTAGTCTCACGGGCAATGATACCAGCCCACAACTGGAGGTGGCTGAGGCTGGTTTAGGGGTGATTGACCCTGTATCCCCTGATGACTCAATGTATTCCTTTATTTCGCCCACCCCGAGTCCTGCTAAAGAACCATCAGAGGGAGGTACTCCTCTCATTAAGATGCCGGACAAAAATCCACCCTGTCCGTGCTGTGGAACTCGCATGGGGAAAATGACTGAGTTAATTGACCATCTCAAAAGAAAGCATGGGATAAGAAAGCTTTTATTCCAATGCGCCCGATGCGGTAAAACGAATGAAAAACATCACAGTATTGCGTGCCATATTCCAAAATGTACAGATAGTATTGAGCCTGCCACCGTTGGGGGCTTTGAATGTGAGGAATGTCATAAAACATTTGAAACTAATATTGGTTTGGGGCAACATAAACGGCTTGCCCATCCTGCTCTTAGAAATCTTGAGCGTATTCTTGCCTCTCGCCCCAAAGAGACCACTGCAAGGGGGAAGCATAAACAATGCTGGTCAGAGGAGGAACTGGAACTCCTGCAAAAATTAGAAAAACAATTGGAAGGGAAGAAAAACATTAACAAGTTGATCGGCGAGCAAATTCCAACCAAAACGGCTAAACAGATAAGTGACAAAAGGAGAGCAATTAGAGAGAAGAAATGCCCGATACGGCCTGAGGGCCACAAAAGGTGGGTGGAGGCACAGGATGTAAGATCTAGGCCTGTGCGAAATAAAAGTGGCAGACTGGGATCCCTTTACCGAAAAGTAATATCTGGTTGGTTATCATCTAACAAATTGTCCATCCTCAATAAGATCTTTGAAAAAATGTTGCTAGCTAAGGAAAATTGGGAACATTTAAATGATACAGCCATGACTGAATTTTATAACATTTTGGGGGCGTCCACTAAAAAGCAGAGACCAGGCGCAAAGCAACCAGAGGCCCGGGAGACCCATCCCTCCGGTCAGCAGAAGGAGTGGATGAAGAAGCAAAGCAGAAAACGGGGGAATTTCCTGCGGTACCAGCGGCTGTTTCACCTGGACAGGGGGAAGCTTGCCAATATCATCCTGGACGATGTGGAGTCCCTGACGTGTGATATCCCTCCTGACGAAGTGCACAGGGTGTTCAAGTCGAGATGGGAATCCACGGGAGCGTACAATGGCCTAGGATCCTTCAAAGCCTTCGAGCGGGCGGACAACTCGGCGTTCAACATCGTGATTTCTGCTAAAGAAATCTCCAAGAACATCAAAGAGATAAGTAAAACTGCTGCGCCCGGTCCAGATAAAATAACTCTGAGAGAATTGACTAAAATTGACCCCCACTGCAACCACCTCAGGGAACTATTTAACTTGTGGTTGCTAACTGGCATGATACCCGACTCTGTTAAAAACTGTCGGACGGTTTTAATTGCAAAATCTGCTATACCGGAACGCCTGGGTGACATCAGTAACTGGCGTCCGATCACTATTGGTTCCATCATTTTACGGCTGTTTTCCAGAATTATAACATCTAGATTGGCTAAAGCCTGCCCCATTAATCCCCGGCAAAGGGGCTTTATTAGATCTGCAGGGTGCAGTGAAAATTTGAAATTGCTACAATTGATAATTCGGCATGCAAAAAGCCAGCACCAGTCCCTGGGTGTGGTGTTTGTAGACTTAGCTAAAGCATTTGACACGGTGAGCCATGCCCACATTATCTCGGCTCTTGAACAAAGGGGCGTCGACCAGCACATTATCGCCCTGATTAAGAATATGTACCACAACGTCACCACTAACATTCCTTTAAAGGATGGGCACTCCGACTCCATTAAAATCCAAATAGGAGTCAAGCAAGGTGATCCCATGTCTCCACTGCTATTCAATCTGGCTATAGACCCACTACTGTGTAAATTACAAGAGTGTGGGGAGGGGTTCCAGATCCACTCTCAAAACATCACAGCACTGGCCTTTGCTGACGATTTGGTGTTACTGAGTAACTCCTGGGAGGGCATGATGAAAAATATAGAGATCGTCGAGACCTTTTGTAATCTTACCGGTCTCAAGACACAGGGGGAGAAGTGCCACGGCTTTTACATCCAGCCGACTAAAGACTCTTATAAGATCAATGACTGCCCGGCGTGGCCAATTAATGGTACCCCCCTGAATATGATCGATCCTGGAAGCTCGGAAAAATATTTGGGAATGAACATCGACCCATGGGTGGGAATATCCAAACCCGAATTGCTATCAAAAGTTAAAAATTGGTTACATCGAATTGACAGAGCTCCACTCAAACCTTTTCAAAAGGTTGAGATCCCGAGAACTTATGCCATGCCCCGGCTAATATACTCTGCCGATCAAGCTAACGTTAAGATCACTCATTTGGAAATGCTTGATCAAGAAATAAGATCTGCAGTTAAGCAATGGCTGCATTTACCTCCATCCACTTGCGACGCCATCCTATATGCCAGCAACAGGGATGGTGGTTTTGGTCTCCTTAGGTTCTCAAAATTGATCCCAAGCGTACAAGCTCGGAGGCTGCACCGGCTGGCACAGTCTCCGGACGAGGTGATAACAACTATTGTGCGGTTAGAGGGTATTGAAAAAGAATATGAAAAATTATGGGTAAAAGCAGGAGGAAGGAAAGATAAAATTCCATCAATTTGGGACCCGAGAACCGTGTTTAGACTACCTAATGAAGTGGGCGGTGAGGAGATAACATCAGAATGGGAGGCACCTGCTCCTAAAAACATCTACCCCAAACCGTGCAATTGGAGAAAAGATGAATTTAACAATTGGACTAAATTGGCATCCCAGGGTAAAGGTATTTCTAACTTTGAAAATGATAAAATCAGTAATGATTGGCTAACCCACTACAGAGGCATTCCTCACAGGAAACTCCTGACGGCTCTACAATTGAGGGCTAATGTGTATTGCAATAGAGAATTCCTTGCCAGAGGCAGGCATGACAGCCAGGATGCATCATGCAGACACTGCCAAGCTGATGTTGAATCATGCGCCCACATAATTGGCTACTGTCCCAAAGTGCAAGAGGCCAGAATCAAAAGGCATAACAATATTTGTAATTTATTAATTGAAGAAGCCAAACATAAGGATTGGGTAGTGTTCCAAGAACCAAATTTAAGGGACAAGAATAATTTATTCAAACCAGATATGATATTTGTGAAGGACAAACAGGCATTGGTTGTTGATGTGACAATTCGGTATGAAAGTAACCCTTCTTCCTTGTCGGAGGCCGCCGCTGGGAAGGTCCAAAAGTACAAACATCTCACGCAGCAGGTGCAGGAACTGACCAATGCCACCCATGTAAAATTTGTAGGTTTTCCCATCGGAGCTCGGGGTAAGTGGTACTCCGAAAATCATGATTTATTGACAGAGATTGGTTTATCCAAATCTCACCAGCAGAAACTTGCGAGAAAAATGGTTAATTGGGCACTGTTTTCTTCTGTTGAAATTATTCATATGTTTGCATCACAGGCACGTGTGTAGTGTTAGCGTCGGATTCGACTGTAAGCGTGCGGGTTTCACTGTTTGTTTTATTAAATGTTGCAGGATAGGGGTGGGACAAAAAACTGGGATCTCGTAATGATTACCTCAAACATGACGCATCACATTGGACTTGACGAGGGTGGACGAGCCACCTTTACTTAACTCGGAAAAGGAACATAGCCCGCTATGTTCTCTAAATAGTCACCCTTTTCTTCCAATTAATTCATCCGCACTTCTGCCCCTTGCTCACACCGAGCCGTACGCAATTCCCACAGAGTGTACTTCAAAGAATCCGAGTGAGCCTTTTCACTCTCTAATTCCTCCCGGAGCTCAACATTCTCTCTTTTAAGGCCAGCAATTTGGTCCTGTAACGACTCGACTAATGTTTGCAGAGATGCGATAACCTTTCCTTTCTGGGTCTGGCAGTCAGCTCGGTGCTGCGCCGCCGACACCAGGCAAACTCCTAGTACCGCACACACGATGCCTTTGCCTTTCCTGAATCGCCACTTGGCCTCCTTTTGTAATGCAGAGATACGATCTGCCACACTCTGCAAATTGTACCAATTTTCTTTAGCCCAGTCCTGTCCCGAGACTGACGGACGGGCATTACAAGTTTCCAAAATCTTAAACAATGTCTCGGGATCAACAGCAGGGGAGGATTCCCCCGTATGAATTTCCTTTTCCATTATTACTTAACTCACAAAATCAGGGCCAAACATCTCAGGAAGGGCAAGAACTTAGATTTCACCACGGCCACCGACAACACTCCCTGAGAGGATACACACGCTTAACTTCTTAATTCACAATTAAGAACCCAGCCCTCTTATCAGCGGATCAGAACTCCAAAAACAACAACAACAAAAATATAAAAGAGATAGGAAATAGTCCTATCCCCCAAGCCTATCCGCTTGCTAGGCGAATAGGTAATCGTCTCCAACGACCCTAAGGCACCTCTCCAAGAGGCGGAGACGCCGACCCACCGTTCCGCCGAAAAACCTCCAACCACAAGGAACGGGGGCCCCTAGCTTCTCTCCTCTCCGAGCAAGAGAAAGCTACAGTTCTGAATCCTAAGAGGTCAACCACAAAAGCCCCCCGTAGGCTCGTTCCCTACGGACACTGAGGCAACACCTAACATACAAAAACTTGTGACACTTTCACCATTGGGATCCTGTCCATGACGCCAATTAATGTCACGATCCGGTATTCGGATACGTCGCAATTTTTTATGATCTTGCCAGGACAAAACAAAGATAACACAACATCGGGTGCACAAAGAGGCACCGGGGCTGGCGTGCGGTCTTACGAGAGATCGGGCAGAACCCCCTTGCTTTCTAACACTCCGCAGTGGGAGGCTAGGTGCGGCTGGATTTTGCTTTCCCTCTCCTGGTATAAGCCGCACGGCAGCTGCACCCTTTGTTGCTCGTCAGGACCTGAGAAGAAGTTTAAAGGTGATCCCAAATGGTGAAATTAAGACGCAAACGAGGTCAGATGTCACGCGCACAACAAACTTTTATTAGAGGAACACAACAAAGTCCCTAGAGCGGATAGGACAGGGAGGAAAACAGAGACAGAAAAGAAAGGAGAAAGCAGAAATACAGAGGACAGCAAAGCGAGAGAATAGTTACCACCACGGTCCAGCGATGTCGTCGGTGGGGAAGTGGTTCCTGGTGGGGAAGTGCTTCCAATGCACCCATAGTGTCTCAGATTTTTATACAGTTCTTGCCCACTGCACCCCCACTTTTCTCCCTGAATAAGGGAGAAAATCCTTCTATCTTCTCCTTGCTCCTCTGAGACAGCAGGGGGCAGGTATGATGCCAGGGCCTATGTAGTCTTTGTTTGGCTAATTGATGAGATCAGCCATTACAAAAGAGGAGGTTGAGACAACTGGCACCACAGGATTAGTTTGTTGCAGTGGAGTTTCCGTCCTAGGAAGTGGCTTGAGACTGGCACTCTTTGTCTTGTCCTGCTAAGTCGGTGGTTTTCATATCAAGGCCTGGTTATCACTGGATATTCTGCTCCCAGTGCCAGCTGTAGAACTCCTTTGTCTCCGATCTCAGCATGTCCCACACTAAACTCCCCAGTTCTCAGGTACTCGTTGCAGGAGGGGAAGCAAAACGGTTGGGTGGGTTGCTGAGACATCTCTTTAGTCCATCAGCAAATGTTGTTTAACTATCAGATGCCACAAGACAGACAACAGATATCCTGAGTGCCAAAGTCCATCACTTATCTCTTGGATTGTTCGAGACAAGCACTATACATCCTGAAAGCCACATATGTGAAAGAAACCTGCTGGGTAAAATTGTTTGGGTTTATCCTGCTTCAGGCAAATGTAAACCAGTCCGGGGGCTTGCTTTTGCTCAGCAACCTGGACATACCTGGTGTATGATGATGGAGGATACTGAAGTACAACGTGTACCTCAAAACAATCTGACTCTGGGGGAGAATCCTTAATTTGACAGTTGGTAAAGTACACAGCCTATATGTAATATATGGCATGGACTAAGGGGTGGAATGTCCTGGTTTGAGCCAGGATGAAGCCATTTTTCCTTTTACTGACTTTTTTTTTCCTTCAGTAAGCTTCCTTTTAACTAGTCACAGAGCATTCCAATTAAGGCTGATAAGAATGGAATGTTTTTGTAACTGGTGGTTCTTCAAGGTCGCATCTTTACTCTGCCGGCTCAGACACTACCGGGAGATCTGTGACCCCCCCGTAGGAGGCTGAATTAGACAACAAAGTTGGCCAGAGATATTCCATTCCATATATTTACGTAAGCTCAGAGGAAGGTCAGAGATCACAGAAGACAACTTCCTTCCTGCTTCTTCTTCCCTTCTATTCCATCTGTTGTCAGCATCCAAGGAGGACTGTCCATCCATCACCGTCGGCCTCTAGGCTCAAGCTCTCCTGACCCTCATCACTCTCCGCTTACTCTGGCAGTAGTCCGGGATTTTTTGGGACAGTTTGCAGCTAAGGAGAGTGCTGTGGGAGTTGCTGGGGGTGGGGGGAGGTGAGAGGCTTTTGCACATACCTGAACATATTTGTATATAATTGTATATATTTTCTTATATCATTAGTGTTTAATTAAAGCTGTGTAGTTTAGTTTGTTATCCAGCCACGTCTCTTTCTTTCTCTCCTTCCCTACCTGGGGGGGAGGGAGAAGGGATCGAGAGCATTGTTGTTGAACCTGAGTCAAACGGTGACAGAGAGGCTGGCCACTTGGGAGGAACATAGGACTGTTGTCAGAGGATGTAGGGAGGCAATTAGGAAAGCTAAGGCCTCCTTGGAACTAAACCTTTCTAGTGAGGTCAAACTCTATTAACTTCTGACTCCGTCCAGGATATTTGTATAGTGACCTAATAGATATTTGGAGATCTTTGGGGAACAATATATCTATCCAGGATACTTGTATAATGAACTAATAGATACTTGGAAAACAACACACCTATTCAGGATATCAGTATCATGAACTAATGGATACTTGGAGACTAGGAGACTAATAAATCTATCCAGGATACTGGTGTAATGTATTAACGTACATTTAGGAGAGTAGTAAATCTTGTAAATAATATTTGTGGTTGGTAAAAATAAGTGATAATCATAATTTAAAATGCTTTTGTATAATTATGGTCTACTGATAGTCCTAGGATATTCGCTAGTAAATCCAATAGAAATACAGCCTAATAAAAATTTACTAAAATAATTAATTTGCTCTACTAAGTTAGCTGAACGGGTTACTTTTAAAACAATGTGCTTTGTGAAACTGTCAGTCAATTATGCTAAGCATCCTGCAGGTCGTGATAACATCAAGTCTTCTAAGACCTGTGGCTACACAGACAACACTCATGTTGATTCAGAGCATTCATGGTGGAAAATCCCCAGTGCTGCCCAGTGCTGCAATAAAGAATGCCTGCTCAATGACAGCTTTTTTGCTGTTATTGGGTCTTGATCTCGGAATCCTTACCCAGCCGCACCTAGCCTCCCACTTAGGTGAGGAGTGTTAGAAAGCAAGGGGGTTTGGAAGCTCCGAATTTTTGTTTCAGTATCTGTACACATAACTGTGCAGAGAAACAAATAGGTACTTTTGTTGCCAGTCCATGCAGATTGATATTCTCAGACTTGCTGTATGATTTATTTACTAGGGTGTTTCCCAGGCCACCCACCACTCTGGTACTATTTGTATACACAAGGATATTTTTATTGCCGCAGGTTAGCCGTGTGAGCCATGGAGGAAAGGGAAGGTATGTCCAATATATTTTGGCTTCTCCTACCCCCACCTGTATTGAAAGCAGAGTGACCATTGCCAAAAACACCAGATCAGGTTTCATTGGATGGCCTTGATTATCACCATCTCCATTGCATGCCATTTCTGGAAAGACACAAGCAAAACCTCAACCCCATGTCATTGATGGGTCAGGGCCCTTCCATTGTCCTGTTAAGGGATACTTCCACTTGACCTGCACTTGTGGCAAATGGGTTAACTGAAATTGACACTCAGCTGCTGTATAACCCTCCACATACACATTTTTGATGTCTGGCCCTGTTCGAACTGGTCCAAGGGCCATTGCCTGCACAATCTCCTTTTTAATCTGCTCAAAAGCTTTCTGTTGGTCAGGACCCCATTTAAAGTCACTCTTCCAGGTCACCTCATAGAGAGGTTTCACAATTTCACTGTAACATGGAATGTGCATTCTCCAGAAGCCAACAGTCCCTAAAAAGGTTTGAGTGTCCTTTTTAGTTGATGGTGGGGACATAGATGGTATTTTGTTAATCACATCCATTGGGATCTGGCGATGTCCATCTTGCCACCTGATTCCCAGGAACTGGATCTCTCGTGAAGGTCCCTTGACCTTGCTTCTTCTTAGAGCTAAACCAGCATCCGGAAGAATTTGGATGTTCTTTTTACCTTTCTCGAAAACTTCTTCTGGTGTGTCACTCCACACAATGATGTCATCAATGTACTGCAGGTGTTCTGGAGCTCCACCCTTGTCCAGTGCAGCATGGATCAGTCCATGGCAAATGGTTGAGCTGTGTTTCCACCCCTGGGGCAGTTGATTCCAGGTGTACTGGACTCCCCTTCAGGTGAGAGCAAACTGTGGCCTGCACTGTGGTGCTAGAGGAATAGAGAAGAATGCATGAGCAATGTCAATACTGGCACACCACCTAGCTGCTTTTGACTCCAGCTTGTATTGCAGTTCTAGCATGTCAGACGCAGCAGAACAGAGTGGTGGTGTAACCTCATTCAGGCCACAATAGTCCACTGTAAGCCTGCACTCGCCATCAGGCTTTCACACTGGTCAATTAAGACTGTTACAGGATAAATGAGTCCTGCTGATCACTCCTTGACATTCCAGTTGCTGGATCAGCATATGAATGGGAATCACACAGTCTCTTGGTGCGATATTGTCATCTATGAACCGCTGAAGAGTCACTTGGCACCTGTTGGTCTTCCACCTTCAGCAACCTCACTAGAGAAGGGTCATCTGAAAGGCCAGGCAAAGTACGCAGCTGTTCAGTGTCCTCAGTCTCTACAGCTGCTATACCAAAGGTCCACTGGTGCCCTTTCAGGTCATGGACATATCCTTTTTTGAGGTAGTCTATGCCAAGGATGCACAGAGCATCTAGGCCAGTCACTACAGGGTGCATTTGCCACTCCTTACCAGTGAGGCTCACATCAGCCTCCACAACAGTCAGTTCTAGAGATCCTCCTGTCACTCCAGAAATAGCGACGAGTCTGTCCCTTTATGATTCAATGGCATTAGTGTGCACTGTGCACCAGCGTCCACCAGGGCTTTATATCTTTGTGGTTCTAATGTGCCAGGCCACTGAATCCACACAGTCCAGTAAACTCGGTTGTCCCTCTTCTCACCCTAGCTGGAAGCAGGGCACCTCTAAGGTTGAGCATTAGAGTTGATGCACCATCCTGGGTGGAGACAGATGCAGCCTTCTTCTTGGAAGAACCATCTCCTGCCTTTGTTCTGTTTAGTAACTCTTGCATGCATATCTGGATAATATCAGTGGGTTTCTTGTCCCAGATTCTCATGTCCTCTTAAAATAATTACGCAAGAGCGACCACACGTGGCATCGAAGTGGGTCCTGTCTCTTTCACTGATGTCTCATAGCAGGACGTCTTGTCTTAATGGCTGCAACACATGACCAGTTGTCTCTAGGGATATTCTGGGGTTTACCTCCCCATCTTTTTGGCATCTTATTCTGTCAGTCATTTGTTCAATAGCTGAGGTGTGGAACTGATGGGAATCAGAGATTGTCTCCATACTGTTCTGCTTTGAAAGCCACCTCACGCAATGTTGGTCTGGAGTTGTCATCAAAGCATCCCATGAAGGAGAATATATGGGCATGTTCTGTTGGTACAGCCTGTGCAAACCTCCGGAACACTTGTGTGTCACACAGAACGTCATTTGTAAGTCCATCTTTATCCTAGATCACCTCTTGCACAGCTATGTCTCTCAAATACTCTTTCTCAAGAGTGGGTGTTCTGCTTCAGTGCCATTCGACGTCACTCTTGTGGGGGTATCTCTCCCTCACAGCTGAAAGAAGTCGGATGCACAGGGTGGTAGTTCCCATCTTACTACTAAGTGCTCTATCAATACCAGCATCTCCGGCCAGGGATCCCAATTGCTTGGCTTCCCTCTCATCTACATTATAGGTTTCAGCTCCACTATCAAAGCATCAGAGCAACCAAGGAAGAATTCCCTCATCGTCAATGTCGGTAAAGTCCTTTCTCATGAGGCACAGTTCTTTCATAGAGAAAGGCTGGACAAGGTAATCATTGTCAGCTGATTGAGGAGGGCCTGCTGTTTTAGCTGCTTGAGATTGGCCTGATTTTTTATCTGTTTGAGAGGTACCTGCTCCATCAACTGATTTAGAATCATCTGCTTTCTCAGTTTCAGTGTCTATTGTTGCTTGAAGAAACTCTGGATATCTCAGACAGGAGCGCATAAAAAGGGAGGCGCATTTTGCCTTTGCTTTGCTCCTGGTCACAGGATAAGCTAGTTTGATTCAAAAGGGAGTGGACTTTATCTTTGTAGAAGCAGTTGTTTTTCTAGCAGCACTTGTAGAGGCAGCTGATTTTGCAGGTGGTCTCAGCAGCAGTGATGTTGCCAGCATCATGGGTGGCAGCAGCAACAGTGGCAGCAGCATTTCCTGTGGGGGATTGGCAGTGAGTGGAGCATTATAAAAATTCAGCATACGCATCCCTACTGCAACAACGGCTATTCAGATCAAGAGCTGGGAGATTCAGCTTGAAAGAAAATTGAGAGGTAAAATTGGACCTTGTCGCAAGCCGGTACCGGGGGGCTACCGGCTGCCAGGATACTTTTGCGACTCCCCCTCCTGATGTGAAGGGGTTTGTGAAAAGACCGAGGGTCACATGTGGTGCTGCCTCTCACGGAGGAACGGCCACCGCGGGACCGTATTTCAGGGTGGTAGTTAGAAAGCACTCCCCACCCCACCACGCTCAGAAATTGCCTCTAAAGCCAAGGTTTACTCCACAAACTAATTGGTTTATTTTGTTTAGACTTATGTGGGGAAGAAAAGAACAGTTTCCCACAGACCTGCTACTGGCATTACCAACATGGACCGTTCTGTTCACTTTAGGAGTTGTACCACTAGGATTTATACTGTAACTGTACACATACAGTGCCCCCATAAAGATCAGTATCATAACCTCTAGGATCACTAGGGTGGTAATTATACAGTTGATTATGGCCACAGTTCTGTCAATAAACCATAAAACAATCACAAGAGCAGCTACACAGAGCAGTATGCTCTTGGCTGTATACCACATGTACAATTGCATGTTGGGAAAAAGATCCAGTAAATTCATTGCAGCAAGTGTCTGTTCAGCTTTCAATCTGTCATGAAATTCAGCAGAACTGTTGCCCATTGCTATCTGAGGGATTCCTTCCATCAGAGATGGAATTTTGAACACTCCCAATTAGTGAAAATTTATAATCTTGGCTTAAAATTAGACCTACGTTGGGCACCAATAAACTGTTGTCACCGTTTGACTCAGGTCCGACAACAATGCTCTCGATCCCCTCCCCCTCCCACCCAGGTAGGGAAGGAGAGAGAGAATGAGAAAGAGACTTGGCTGGATTGAAAACTAAACTACACAGCTTTAATTAAACACTAAGGATATAAGAAATTATATACAAATGTGTACAGGTATGTGCAAAAGCCTATTGCCTCCCCCCACCCCCAGCAACTCCCACAGTACTCTCCTTAGCTGCAAACAGTCCCAAAAAGTCCCAGACTGCTGTCGGAGAGAGTGCAGAGTTATGAGGGTCAGGAGAACTCGAGCCTAGGGGTCGATGGTGATGGATGGATGGAATCCTCCCTGGACGCTCGCCATGGACGGAAGAGAAGGGAAGAAGAAGCAGGAAGGAAGTAGTCTTCTGTGATCTCTGACCTTCCTCTGAGCTTATGTAGATATATGGAATAGAATATCTCTGGCCAATTTTGCTGTCTGTCTAACTCAGCCTCCTATGGGGGGGGTCACAGATCTCCCGGTAGTGTCTGAGCCGGCAGAGTGAAGGTGCGACCTTGGAGACCCAGCAGTTACAAAAACATTCCACCGTTTGTTATCATTCCTAGCTGGAACACTCTGCTACTAGTTAAAAGAAAGCTTACTGAAGAAAAAAAATAATCAGTAAAAGGAAAATTGGCTTAATCCTGATTCAAACCAAGACAATGGTTTAAGCACTGGACTTGGCAGAGTTAGGTTAATTTGTTGGACTCGATGATCTTCAAGGCTTTTTCCAGCCAGAACAATTCTGTGATTGTGTGATTCTGTAATTCTGTAAATACCTGCTTTTCAGTCTTTGACTCCAAAAGCTGAGGAAAAAAAACACCTGCTTTCTTTTTCATAATACGCATTTCTGTCTTAGGTTTCACAACTTATTTCATCCAAGTAATTTATAGTTGTTCTAATTAAAATATTCCACCCCATATCTTGTGACTTCAGCCGTGCATATGTCTGTGCATAAAGTCCTGTTCGGCAGCAATTTCAGCAGAAGTTTCAGATTACTTTTCCAGTTGAATCATAGAATGCCAGGTTGGAAGGGACCTTAAGGATCACCTGGTCCAGTTGAATTTTGCATATCGAATCTTCAGTGCATATATCACTTAAAAAAGATTACAACATACTTTACAAGAAGTCATATTTACTAAGTGTGACAAGAAAAAAAAAAAAAGGTTTCTATTTTCTTGGCACAAAACATCCCAGTGGTATTATGCATGTCTTTCCCTCAGCAGGTTCCTAATAACAACTTGATGCTTCCTGCTGACTTTATGAACCATTACATAACTGTGGGCATCCCACTTTTGGGACAACATTATGGCACCCCAGATGGGACTGCATAGAGCCTTGCCTGGATCATCTTGCCTCTTGACAAGTGGACCAGACCACCTGGGGCTCCAGTGCGCACCGACCTGTTAATCGGGGAACTCCGGCAGAACCTCTCCAGCATTGGGTGGTGAGCGACTCAAAGATGCAATGCTATAAAAGAGATATTTGCATGGGGGGGGGAATTTGGAATATCCCCTGTAGTCAGTTTTTTTGGTACCATAAAATTAAACAAGGGAAGTTTCACGCATAGACACGTGGCAAGGCAAGGAGGAGTATTCGTCTCTGCCAGAGCTCAGTGTTTGAAACAGTGGTAATTCTTTTATGGTTGTGGTATGGGTGCAACTACTTCCAGTGAGATACCTCCTGACTCTCCTCTCAGATGCATCCTTAAAAATTAGAAAATATTTGGGAAAATTCTAATGACAAAAGAGAAAATGAAATTGTATTATAATTATTGATGACTGAGTTAAAAGCTTACAAATGGGGAAATGTGGCCACAAAATGGATCCTTAAATTATTATACTATATTGCAACTGATGTTGTTTTATTGTAGCATGGATAAATGGGATGAAGTACCATATGTAGATGTCACGGTTTGACTCAGGATCAGTGATTAAACCAGAGACAATAATGCTCTTGATCCCCTTCCTCTCCCACCCATGTAGGGGAAGGAGATTTAAAACTAAATTAGACAGCTTTAATTAAACACTAATGATAAAAGAAAATATGTACAATTATATACAAGTATGTGCAGGAATGTGCAAAACCCCTATCACCTCCCCCCACCCCCAGCAACTCCCACGACACTCTCCTTAGCTGTGAGCAGTTCTGAAATGTCCCGGACCACTGCTGGAGATAGCAGCAAAGCAGACAGGAGCTGAGGAGAGAGTTATGAGAGTCAGGAATGCACAAGCCTAGGGATCAACGGTGATGGATAGACAGAGTCCTCCCTGGATGCCAGCAATGGACGGAAGAGAAGAGAAGAAGAATAGAATAGAATCATAGAATCATCATCAAGGTTGGAAAAGACCTTCAAGATCATCAAGTCCAACCACCTGCCCTACAACCCCTAACCACTAAACCATCTACCGAAACACCACATCTACCCGTTTTTTTAACACCTCCAGGAATGGTGCCTCCACCACCTCTCTGGGCAGCCTGTTTCAATGCCTCACCACTCTTTCTGTGAATAAATTTTTCCTAATATCCAATCTGAACCTCCCCTAGCGCAACTTGACCCCATTTCCTCTTGTCTTATCACTAGTCACTAGGGAGAAGAGGCCAACACCCACCTCACCACAACCTCCTCTCAGGTAGTTGTAGAGAGCCATGAGGTCTCCCCTCAGTCTCCTCTTCTCCAGGCTGAAAGAAAACAGAAAGGGCCTTGACTTCTGTGATCCCTGACTTTATATATGGGATGTAATACTCCCTTTGGCCAGTTTTGCCATCTGTCTAGTCTGCTCCTCCCTACGGGAGGGTTGCAGATATGACTCTTCTGCTCCTTTAGTGTCCGAAGCAGGAAATTCTACAAGCAGAATAAAGTGGCCTTGGTCTCTCAACAGTATCATAAACATTCAAGTGTTATCAGTCCACTAGCTGGAAAACTTGTGTGCTGCTTAAAAGAGAGTTCACTGAAGAAAAAAAAAAAATCAGTAAAAAGAAAATTGGCTTCATCCTGGCTTGAACCAGGACAGTGGATGTTTTTATGACTTTGTATGGAAGGCCAGAAATTCAAAAGAAGTGTGATATTAAGAAGGGTGTTGAAAAGAATTGTTATAAGTTGGTGAAAGGGGGTGAGAATGGTACCGTCAGTTTCTCCTCTCCACTCTGGAAGTGCACCACCTGAATACCAGGAGAGCAAAAGGGGGGTGAGTGGAGGATTGGAGAATATGGATTATATGTCCCTGTTACAGTGTTGGACATTTTAAAATCTGTGGGGTCGTATCGAGCTAATCCGGAAGAAGTGTATGAGTAACCTGGTTTGAGCAAGGATGAAGCCACTTTTCCTTTTACTGATTGTCACTGTTTGACTCAGGTCAAGGAGAGTGCTGTGGGAGTTGCTGGGGGTGGGGGGAGGTGAGAGGCTTTTGCACATACCTGAACATAATTGTATATATTTTCTTATATCATTAGTGTTTAATTAAAGCTGTGTAGTTTAGTTTTCAATCCAGCCAAGTCTCTCTCTTTTTCTCTCCTTCCCTACCTGGGTGGGAGGGGGAGGGGATCAAGCGCATTGTTGTCGATCCTGAGTCAAACCCTGACAATGAGCTACTCAAAACAATTATGATACTACATAACCCCACCTAGGGGGATATCTAGGCATTTTTAGAAATTCTCTTCACTAATGAGGAAAAACAAATAGTTTTGAAGGAAGCTAGATAAAAGGGTAATGCAAATATGCAGAAGAAAACATTAATCAGGGTATGCCCTGGGAAGACCCAGACTTGGATCCTAACTCTGATATAGACCTGAAAAGACTTAAGTGATATCAGTAAGTAATCTTGTATGGAACTCAGCATGGGGCCCGTAAATTGAAAAACTTGTTGAAATTATATGAGGTTAGACAGGTGTCTAATGAGGAACTGTCAATCTTTTTTGAGAGACTATGTGAGACTGCTAGAAAATTAATTTATTTGGACCCTGAAGCTAACCAAAATATGTTTAACATGCTGTTTATAGGTCAGTCTGAGCTCCATTAGGACCAAATCAGTGCCCAATTTGTGGGGAGGAGAGGCACTGGGGGTCCCCAAATAAGAAAGTAAAAAAAAAAAAAAAAAAGAAAGAAAAAGAAAAATCCAGAAACTGATGTGATTTTGATTATGCTGGAGGACCTCAGCTGATCCTCTGGTTCCCATTATGCTGGGGGGAGAGTGTGAAACTATAGCTTTTCTACTAGATAGCAGAGGTACACATTCAGTAATTATTAGTTGTACAGGACCTTAAAGTAAGATTACATTACTGATTGTTGGGGCAACTGGAAAGTGAGTTTTAAAGCCATTCCTGAAACCAATGGAAATAAGAAATTAACTCATTAATTTCTCTATATGCCAGATAGTCCCCTGCCAGGATGTGAGTTGTTGTGCAAATTGAATGCTCAAAGTAACCTTTTCTGAGAACTCTGTGCAGTCACATATTCCCAGGAGATGGTGTGGAGGGCACAGATTTGCCTGCTAACAGAGGCACCTGATACCAAGGGAAGTGAAGATGACATTCCAGAAGCAGTGACAGATGCAGTGATTCCACTGATCTGGGCTTTGGAAGAACCAGGTAGAGCAAAGAATGCCACACCTGTTAAGATAGAGTTAAAGCCTGGAGCTCGTCCAGTAAGAAAGAAACAGTATCCCATAAAAATGGAAACACAGAAAGGGTCGGAACCATTAATTGACACCTTCTTAAAATACAGACTGTTAAGAGAACACCAATCTGAATTTAGCGCTCCTATATTACCAGTAAAGAAACCTCTGTCTCAAGAATACAGGTTGGTTCAGGATCTAAGAGAAATCAATTGGATAACTGTGGATGTCCATTATTCCCAACCCATATACATTGCTTACATTCATACCCAAGAAAAATGTTTATTTTGCAGTTTTGGATTTGAAGGACACTTTCTTCTGCATCCCAGTGGACGAGGCAAACCAGACCATTTTCGCATTTGAATGGGAAAATCTAACAACAGGGAGGAAAGTGCAGCTGTGTTGGATGGTGCTTCCACAAGAATTCAAGAACAGCCCTACCCTGTTTGGTAACATACTAGCAAAGGAACTGGAACAGTGGCAAGGTAACAACCAATATATCACATTGTTGCAGTATGTTGATGACATACTGATTGGTGCCAATAGGGAACAGGACTGATTAAAAGCTTACTAATTAAGACATCATAGTGAGAAGATGCGAGACCTGTTGTGCAAAAAACCCTAAAATACAAAGGAAACCCCCAGCAGGAAATGTAAAAAGAGGAATCACTATGGGGGAATACTGGCAAATAGATTTTTCCAAGTTACCAAAATGTAATCAATACAAGTATTTGCTTGTTCTGGTAGACACCTTTTCAGGATGGCCAGAGGCTTTTCTTTGCTGCACCCATTGGGTCAGGGAAGTTACCAAAATTTTATTAAGAGAGAGAATTCCTAGGTTTGGGATTTCTGAGGGTTTATCTTCTGATAATGGACCCCATTGCTAAATTATGTCAGGAAACTCACCTGAAGTGGATAGATGTTCTACCCATTGCCTTACTGAGAATTAGAATCACTCCAAGAGTCAGGGAAGGAGTGAGCCCATTTGAGATTGTGTGGTAAACCTTACACAGTTAACAGCATTGTAACAAAAAGTGAAAAGATGCATATCAAAGGGGAGGGAATGTTGAAAGATTATTTGCTGTCTCTGTTGCGGGTTTATCATCCAACGCAGGCACGTGAACCAGCGAGCTCCTCTACCTTTGGACTCACCTATGCATCATTTCCAACCAGGAGACTCAGTTACATCCAGACCTGGAAGGATAAGCCACAGAAGGAGAAGTGGAAGGGACCCTATACTGCCTTGCTGACCACTTACACCGCAGTGAAGGTGAACAGAATCAACTCCTGGATCCATCACACCTGAGTGAAGAAAGCTCCTCCCAAGGGACAGTGGACATTAACCCCTACAGAACTACTTAAGTTAAAACAGTCTAGAAGTTGTCTTTACTTAATGAACTGTACTTGGAAATTGGGGAATGCATATTTAGAGCTCAACTACTACTAATTTTATTCTGCGTAATAGCAATATTAACCTTGGTAGTTTTATCTTGCCTATATAGAGGCTCAAAGTTAATTAGAGGTCATGCTCATCCAGAAGAGTGTAGGTTTGTCGAACTTAAGAATACTAATAACTAATTTGGGAGCGTATGCCATGGATACATCTCATATGCCTTGGGAGAAAAATATGCACACCAGCTTGGCCCAGTAAATAGCTAAAATGAGCAATAAGTCCAGTTGCTGGATTTGTACTCATTTCCCTGAACATTTGAAGGGATACCTATGATTGGTGTCCCTATTCCTTCTAATATCTCCTGGATCAACCTCTGGGTAAACACAACCTTTAATATAGAAACCTGGGAGTGGGAAATAACTAACCCAATACCAAGGAAGAAGTATTACAAAGGTGCAATCCCCTGAAAGGCATGGATAAGGTAAACTGTCTAAAGGATACATTCTTTGTAGGATGCACCCAAACTCTTTCCATGGAAAGCCTTTTCATAGAAATTGACTGGTTGCAGAGGGAAAAGGTTGGTATTGGATATGCGGAGACCATACTACAAAGGCATTACTGGCAAATTGGTCAGGAATTTGCACTTTAGGAGCTGTAGTCCCTAATGTGACCATTATTGACAAACTGAAAAGTGAGGAACAAATATGGCCCAGAACCTTTATAAAAAAAAACACAAAAGGGGTAGCAACCCCCTGGCCAGAAGAAATATGGCATTTCACTCCTTTGCCAGATGGTTTATCCCTTGGCTGGGAGTAAGCGAATCAAAAAAGCAATAATAAAGACCTCAACAGTGACAATTTAGGATAAGACTGCTGATGAAAGTACAGCATTCCAAAAGGAGGTCTCACAATTGGCAAATATCCCCCCTGTCTCTCCCCCAAAAAAAGAGAAGAAAAATTCCAGTACAGTATGCACAGTAATAAGTACAAGCTGTGTGTATGTATATCAGAATGGAAGAATATCCACAGACCTGAATGAAATCTGGTGACAAACTCGAGTTTTACATGAGATACAGAAGGATGACACCTCTCAAATTTACTGAAACATGGAATTGGCTCACTTCTTGGTTTCCAGGCTTAAGGAGCTTTCAAGCTCAGAAAGTATAATTTTGGTTTATCTCAGAAGCTTTTGCGTACTTGTTTATGCATCCCTTGGGTGGATAGATGACTCACTCTGAAGGTAACAAAAGAAATTTACCTTGGAAAATTAAGGCCCCTCAACCGCAAAACCCGTCAGGAAGAAAACAAACGTCACCCGGCGAAAGAAAGGGGAATCGGCACTTTCCTGGACAGCGCCTCAGGTGCCGCGGTTTCAGTATGCAAAGTCAACGCAGCTACACCACCTCACAGCATTTCCTTCCCTTAGGCAGGGCTGCTGGCGGGGCAGCTCTAAGCGAAATCGAGGAACCACTACAGCGTGCAAAAGAAAGCAACGATTTACAGATAAATTTTTTAAGGGTTCCTTTTAAGTATTAAGGGCCCTCCTCCCGGCCCCCCTCTCACAGCCCCTCAGCTTACGGCAGGCAGCTGGTAAAGGCCAGGCCTTGGCGGCGCCTCTCCTCACCGGGGCTGCAACCCCGACGGGGCCAGGCTAGGCTGCGGGCAGGGCCCTGCCGTCAGCCCCACAGACCTCCCTCAGTATGCGTGAAACGGCGGATACGGGACTAGCTCCACGGGGAAAAAAAAATAAAATATTATATATATATAAATATAACTTTTTTTTTTTTTGCTGCTGCCCCAGACGGGGAGAGGAGAGGCGAGAATGAGTAAAAAGGGACGCGTCCCCTTTAAACATCTCCCCCCACTTCCCTTCACGTGGTGCAGGGCAAGGGCGGGGAATCCGCAATGTATCATTTCTGTTTCTCGTGGTGTAGAGGAGCCGCGCGCGGAGTAGGACGTGAGTGTTAGGGTTCTCTTTTGTGCTCGCCGTTATTTTTTTTGCATCCCCCAGCTATCGGGGACTCGATACCTCCCGGTTGCGCTGGGCAACCGTGTGACGAGGCTTCTCCTTTTCTTGGGAGTGCCCGCTGTGCCCATGCGGGAGGAATGCCCCGCCGTGGAGTGGGCTTGGGGCAGGAGTAGGAGTCGCTGTCGAGGAGCTGCTGCCATATTGGGGGGGCAAAGAGGATTTGAATGAGGGAGAAAATGGCTGTGGGGAACCGCTCGGCTCCGTTCCCCTCCCGGCGGGATCTGGCCCTGCTCGCTGACGACCCTCGACCCTCTTTTTTCTTTGTGTTACATTTTCTCTCCTTCGCCGCTGGTAATCTGCACCCCTCTTGCTGTCACCCTGCCCCGGGAAGACCTCGGCGTCTTTGTCCGCGCACCCTTATCGGGCCCTCGCCCCTTTCCTCTGGGGGGCAACACGAGCCGTAGAAAACAGGAAGAGGGGAGGAAAATGGCGGCTGGGATACGCCTACCTGGTTTTCCTAGCTCGTACTCGCTCCTCCTTTCCCTCATCCTTGCTTGGCCTGTCTCATTCCACCTTTGCTCTCCCCGGTGCTTCGGTGTCTCCTCACGCTCTGCCTGCCGGCTTCTACCGAGGGGCACCCACCACCCTCCATTTATTTTTCCTTCAGTTTCTGTCCCCACCTTCCTCCATATTGTTACTCTCTCATCCTGATGCGGTCTCTGGCATTATCCTCTGCTATGCCCCTGTGTATCAGACTTTTCTTTTTCGGCTTCCCGATTTCATGTCATCGCTGTGCTTATTTTTGCATTGTCCCGTTCCACATCTCCTCTGCCTCCATCCTGAAGCATGGGTAATTTGTGCTTCCCATACCCTGTTTCATTTTAAGTGCTACAGCTTCCATCGTTGTGCTCCAAACTATTACAACAGAATTTGCCCTGCTTTGGAACCACGTTGATCCATTAGCATTATTTGGACTGTTTTTTCCTTTGCACATGGTTTATTTGTCAGTTTAAAAACATTGCTATTCATTTTTCTTTCCTGAGATATGTTTCTTTAATCTTTTATTAGCCTTTCCTAGCTGTAGTTTATACAATTTCTCCCTGTGATGCTTATTTTTATTTTGAAAGATTTGTTACAAAGAGTTTCTAGTAGCAGGCAAGATGTTAAACTGCTATATCTAACCACATGTTTGCATACTGAAGAGATGTAGAAGCACACCTAGAAGCATGCATTCAACAAAAGTTGAATGTCTGCTTGTCTGGCAAATGAATAGACTCTTGTGACTGATATGGTAAAGCTGCAGTGGAAATATTAATTGCAGTACTGTAGTTCACTGTAACTAAGATGTTTTTTTCAGACTTTTTTATTATTGATCGGAACTTAATCGTCATACGTGAAGCTATGCAGCTGGTGCTTGCAAATTCAACTAGGTGAAATGCCCATGGAAGAATATAGATAATGTTGGGGCCTTAATAGTTTATGCTTATGAATGTAATATTGAGAATTTCACTGGAGGACAGTATTTTTTACATTACGGTTTCTACCATACCCGGGGGTATATGAAGCTGGTGAAAAATTGTACCTTTGTAAACAGTTCAGAATCTAAACCACTGCATTTAAGTCAGTTGCAGCAAAAAGGGGAAGAGATGTAAGGGGGAAAGGGTGTTTGAGATCATATCTGTGACATATTAAAGCTTATTTGAAAAAGCAGGGAAGTCTTCAAGAGGGTTTTGAATAAGATGAGCCTTCTACAAGCAGGTTTGAAGATGGTTTTCTAGACACAATGGGATATATTAATTGTATAGTGTTCTCATGTTATCTTTTTCTTTCTAGAATGCCTAAGTCAAAGGAACTTGTGTCTTCAAGCTCATCTGCCAGTGATTCAGATAGTGAAGTTGACAAAAAGGTGAATGTTATATGTAGTTTATAACTACTGTATTAACACTTATATTTCAGGCTGAGGTTAAGGAATTAGGTGGGCATTATGTCACAAAATGCATGTTATTCCATATGTTTTATCAGACATTAAAAAAACCAAAACCCACCCCCTAAACCCCCGAGATTAGGGTTTGGGTGGATGCTTTTTGCTTTGCAGTGAACTTTTTTCCTTAAGCTGCATTTTGCTTTCTTCAGGATTTTCAATATGATATATCTAGCCACAAACTTCCTTGAATTCTTTGCTGCTATGTGGCAAGTGATAGAAGGTTTCTGTATAAGCTACCCCTGGTGGCAAGACTTTGGACTAATTTTGAGGACACTCCCCCTGCTCCCATTCATTTCTTTATCTGGATTAATTGCAGGTCTAAAACTAAAACTTTCCCATGCCCTGTCATCCATGTGCCACTTGCTTATCTTGTTTGCATGTTATTTTTCTGTTTCAGATTCTACGTTTGCTGTAATACTATCTGGTAGTTTCTCACTTAAAAGCTGAGTCAACCTGAATGTCTTTAAATTGATACATTTTAATGTTAACTGTTTAAAATGTATAAACTTAATGTTCTCATTTATTTTTAAGTTATTTAATATATGTTTGTATAGATGTACCAACCATTACAAACAAGACCAGAATGTAACAGTGAACAGTGAATTTATCTTTTTTAAGAAAGGCTAGGTGGTAATACAGACATTAGGTCTTTTACTGCAGTATGCAAAGAGACTTGGTGTGCTTTACTGAATTGGTTCAATTACGATTTGGTTGTGCTTAGAAAATTATGTATTTTGTAAAATTTTAATATAAGAGACAATGGTCAGGTGATTTGTTGTTTTTAGGTAAATGTATTCCTGAAAAGACATAGCCTAACAGTCTGCTTCAGTGAGCAATAAGATTGTGTTTGCACTTTTTTTTTCTATGACAACCTCCCATATTTGTGGGAACTGTTTATGTTTAAAAGAGGTTATCTATAATATGATTCTAGCAGGTGAGACTAATTTTTTGTAGCTTTGTGTTAATCTTTCCTTGGGGCAGGCATGATTGCTATATAATCATTAGTAAAAATAGTAACTTTGTAGCATCTGCTAATAAAATACTTTGATTTACAGGTGATATAATCTGAACATCTTAAAAACGTGTTTATCAAGCTATGGATAGAGATTGGTCTCTGATTAAAAAAAAAAACAAACAAATAGCAAACTCTGCTGTTAGATTTTATTTCCAGATACTTTTTTCGTTATCTTATCTGTTGTTTCTTTTTTTGAAGAGTTGTTAGCTGTCCTGCATTTTTCATTGCACTTGGTGGAAAGGAAGGTGAAACTTCCATCAGACTTTAAAATTTTAGTTAAAACTACTGAACCAATAATATTACTGTATAAAAAGAGTAAAATTAATTTTGAAATTTATTTTTATCTAAATCCATTCTCATTAAAGCCAAATATTATGGTTAACTTCACTGGGAATAGAATTAGGCTCATTTGAAGATTTATTTTATTTTTTGTAATTCTAGTCTAAATGTACAGTATTTGATTCTTGCCTTCACAAAAGGAAGGTGATACTGTGTATTGCATAGTAATAGTTTGTGATCTCTAACAAACTTTTTTTTGTAATTTATGCAGGAACCACAACTAATTTTATTTCTTTTTAAAATTCTTGCTCCAAGGCAAAGCGTAAAAAGCAAGCAGCTCCAGAAAAGTCTGTAAAGAAACAAAAGACTGGTGAAAGTTCAAAAGGTGCAGCTTCTTCTAAGCAAAGCAGTAGCAGAGATGAGAATATGTTTCAGGTAAAATTGATTGCTCTCTTAGAGCCTTGTTAAGGTAACCATTTACATCATATTCAGTATACATTTTATGAGGTGATCTGCATATTTTGATAGAATAGTGTTTGGTCTCCTGAAGCCTTGGCCAAAGGGAATTATGATACAGATGAGTGCTCAAAAAAAGCATTTTCAGGTTTTAGCAGAGTAAAAGAATCTGAGTTGTGGCAATTGATTCTATCCCTCATATCTTTGCCCATGGTAACTCTCTGGGTAGTCATTTTGTCTGTAAATACAGCACTTACCACAAGTATACTGTAAATATTAGATCAGGACAGTCTCTACATGGAAATGTTTTTTTAATCAGGACTCTTGAAAGAAAGGCCTGATGGGGTCCACCCTAGAGTGCTGAGGGAGCAGGCAGGGGAGCTCACTAAGCCTCTCTCCATCATTTATCAACAATCCTGGTCAATGGGGGAGATCCCAGGTGACTGGAGGCTGACTAATGTGATGCCCATCTACAAGAAGGGCTAGAAGGAGGATCTGGGCAACTACATCCTGTCAGCCTGACCTTGGTACTAGGGAAGATCATGGAGAGGCTCATCTTGAGTGATCTCACATGGCAAGTGCAGGGCAGCCAGGGGATCAGGGCCAGCCAGCATGGGTTTATGAAAGGGAGGTCTTGCTTGACCAACCTGATCTCTTTCTATGACCATGTGACCGACTTATTGGATGAGGGGAAGGCTGTGGATGTTGTTTACCTGGACTTTGGTAAGGCCTTTGACACTGTCTCCCTCAGCATTCTCCTGGAGAAGCTGGCGACTCATGGCATAGACAAGTGTACTCTTCACTGAGTATAATACTGGCTGGATGGCTGGGCTCAGAAAGTTGTGATAAACAGGGTAAAATCTAGTTGGCAGCCAGTCACCAGTGGTGTCCTTCAGGGCTCAGTTTTGGGGCCGGTCTTGTTCAATATTTTTATCAGTGATCTAGATGAGGGGATTGAGGGCTTCCTCAGCAAGTTTGTAGATAACACCAAATCGGGTGGGCGTGTTGATCTGCTTGAGGGTAGGAAAGCTCTGCAGAGGGACCTGGACAGGCTGGATTGATGGGCCAAGGCCAATTGTATGAGGTTCAATAAGGCCAAGTGCCAGGTCCTGCACTTGGATCACAATAACCCCATGCAACATTACAGGCTTAGGGAAGAGTGGCTGGAAAACTGCCCAGAGAAAGACCTGGGGGTGTTGATCAACAGCTGGCTGAATATGAGCCAACAGTGTGCCCAGATGGTTAAGAAGTCAAATGGCATCCTGGCTTGTATCAGAAATAGTGTGGCCAGCAGGCTGGCTGCACCTTGAACACTGTGTTCATTTTTGGGTCCCTCACTACAAGAAAGACATTGAGGTGCTGGAGTGAGTTCAGAGAAGGCCAACAAAGCTGAGGCTGAGGGGATACTTTATCACTCTACAACTACCTGAAAGGAGGTTGTAGTGAGGTGGGGATCTCTCTCTTCCTAGTAACAAGCAACAGGACAAGAGGAAATGGTCTCAAGTTGCACCAGGAGAGGTTTTGATTGGATATTAGAAGAAACTTCTTCACTGAAAGGATAATTAAACACTGGAATAGGTTGCCTAGGAAGGTGGTTGAACCTCCATCCCTGAGGGTGTTTAAGAGACATTTAGATGTGGTGCTTAGGGATATGGTTTAGCACTGGACTCAGTAGAGTGAGGTTAATGGTTGGACTCAATGATCTTAAAGGTCTTTTCCAACCAGAATGATTCTGATTCTGTGAAAAGTGTGGCTTCAGTTAATGGCAATCAGGCTGTAAAGCATTCATAGGTTAGAAGTTCTGTGGTATCCATATTGTGTGTGGGAGTGGCAGCAAATTATCTGAAGCTAAATGGTTTGCTGTTCTCTACACCTTTGGGCTGTGTTCATGAAGTATATAGCTCTTCTTAATATTGAGCTCATCGTGATTGCTGTATTTGGAAGATTCAGCATTTTCATAAAAATCTAAGTTGTGTTTTTTTTGTTTAAAACTAATGTTGGTGTAATAGTATTCTTGGAAGTAATTATGAAGAGTAGAATAATTATAAGTAGAAGGGAATTAATTTAGTATAAGAGACCAAATGTATTTTATTTCTATGTCATGGCCTTTTAAGTTTTATAGGTATCTGAGGGATTCCTCCCATCAGAGATGGAATTTTGAACACTCCCAATTAGTGAAAATTTATAATCTGGGCTTAAAATCGAACCCCATGTTGGGCACCAATAAATTGTTGTCACCATTTGACTCAGGTTGACAACAATACTCTCGATCCCCTCCCACCCAGGTAGGGAAGGAGAGAGATGCTCTGGATTGAAAACTAAACTACACAGCTTTAATCAAACACTAATGATAAAAGAAAATATATACAGTTATATACAAATGTGTTCAGGAGTGTGCAAAGCCTCTTGCCTCCCCCCACCCCCAGCAACTCCCACAGCACTCTCCTTAGCTGTGAACAGTCCCGAAAAGTCCCAGAGCTGCTAGAGAGAGCACAGAGTTATGAGGGTCAGGAGAGCTCGAGCCTAGGGGTAGATGATGATGGATGGACAGAGTCTTCCCTGGACACTGGGCATGGAGGGAAGAAGAAGCTGGAAGGAAGTTGTCTTCTGTGATCTCTGACCTTCCTCTGAGCTTACATAGATATATGGAATGGAATATTTCTGGCCAATTTGCTGTCTGTCTAATTCAGCCTCCTTTGGGGGGGGGTCATAGATCTCCCGGTAGCATCTGAACCGGCAGGGCAAAGACGTGACCCTGGAGTCCCAGCAATAACATAAACATTCCAGCATTTGTTATCAGTTGTAGCTGGAACATTTGCTACTAGTTAAAAGAAAGCTTACTGGCAGGAAAAAAAAATAAATAAAAAAAAATCAGTAAAAGTGGCTTCATACTGGCTCAAATCAGGACACTTCTGTACATATAGAATGGACTAAAATCTTGATTTGGGAGTAGAGCTCCCTCTTCCCTGTTTGTTTACAACTGCTACTAACAAAGTTGGTTATAATAGAGACAAAATTTTATTTCAGAAAACAGTAAATTAGTGGGTTTTGTAAGAGGTAAGCTTGTTAAGAATATAGGTATTTTCATTCTAGGAGAGGCACTTTTGCATTGAGCATTGAATGCTCAACTGTTTTTAAGTTGTTCATCCACTTGTATTGTCATTACTTATTTGCCTACTGACTACTTGAGTAAACTCTTGATCTAGTTGTTTTTCTGGTGTCTAAAATAAGTTGCTGTATGCCATGTCATGTGTCCAAGTCTGATACTGCTGGGAAAAGTGAATGCTATAATATGTAAAATACCTAAAAAAAGTCCTTGTATGTGTTTTGACAGATTGGCAAAATGAGGTATGTCAGTGTTCGTGACTTTAAAGGGAAAGTCTTAATTGATATTAGAGAATATTGGATGGATCAAGAAGGTGAAATGAAGCCTGGCAGAAAAGGTATTGTTCTGCTTCATGTTATTTTGTAATAAGCATTGTTTGCAGTTTCTGGAAAACTTTGTGTATCGGATCTTTATACTTTTTATTACTTATAGTTTAACAAATGATTAGCTTTATCTGTAGATTATAAAGAAAAGCGAAGTGATTTCATTGGCCAGAGTCTGTTTTCCTAAATGAATTCCCATGATTTATGGAAAACAGGGCATCAAATACAAGCATATTTGGTGTGGGAGTTATATACATAGCCATACACTTTCCCATTGGTTAACTTAATTGACTCAATTTCTTACTTTCATTACAATTGGATTTCTTATTTCAAAACTCACTGAAAAGATTTAAGTTATTAATTTGTAATAAGATGTTAATTTCTTTAATAAAACAATTATATTCAATTTCTATCAAATTTTAGATTAAAATAATGTATTGTGACTAATCTTGTAAAAATATTTCAATATTTTAGTTCAGGTGAGAATACCTCAAATGTTCAAGTTTTGGTACTATGCTTCTAATCTGTAACACAGCATGAGACATTGTACCTTTAATTGCTACTCCCATATCTACTTTTTATGGCGTGCCTTCACTGAACCATTTTCAGAACTTTGCCACCTGCAAGAATAGAATGCAAGGATAGTTGCAGTATGAACAGTTGAAATTGTAATAAAATATAGGAAAAAAAAAATAATCCAACTGTTTAGAATTGTTGTGTCAGATTGTTTCCAACAGCAGGTCTGAACTGTGTGCAGCTTATGTGATGTGTTGTTCAGGGGCATCTTGATGATTGGTCCCCTAATAATAGTTAGCACACCTGGCCTAACTGTTTTCAAAAGAAACCTGCCCTCTAAAGACTGGTGGAAAACTGCTTAGAATAGCTCTGTGCAGACTGCTCACTGCTCTGAAAAGTGATGCTCTGATAGGACCTTGATGGTAGAAGAAAAAAAAAGTGATGAGCCCCAAAAATGGAATTCAAAATTTCACCTGTTTTCAGGTCCTGCAGGGTGAAAGCAATGAAGGAAGTCTGATCACTGAGGGGAGGATGTGGGGGCAAATAGTAAAAGTCTTGCTGGAGAGAGTATGAGGTAGACCTGTGAGTCTGTACTTCCATAGAGATTTTAGGGGAAGAATGAGGAAACTAAAGCACAAAGGAAACGTGCCTGGACTTGAACTTTAGAAAGTACAAATTAATAATGAGGCTATGGGTTGTGGGGCACTGAATAATTATTGTTTGAAAGTCACTGGAAGCATTAGTTAATTTGAACTGAAAAAATAACTTCCATGTTGGTTTGTGAGTGCTAGGGAATGGAATAGAATCTCTCCAAAATGTTACTTATAATATATTCACAGTGCTTTAAGAAACACAAGGGAAAAAAAAAACCCTGAATTATGGTACTTTAAAAGTACGTTAAAGTTCAGTCCACAGAGGTATGTATGGCTTTTAGGAACCAACAGGAATAAGATTGATTTACTACATTTCTTTTGTGCTGCCTTCTATCAAGGCCAGAGCTGTATTTCACTTCCTGTGTTTAGCCTAACTCTTGTGAATTAATATATGAATGAATATATCACACTTGTTTTCTTTGTAAGTTAAACTTGTCCAGAGATAAGCTAAGATCTAAACTTTAAACTCAAGTGTTCCACTTTGTAACTGAGATGGTTGTTACACTTGAGGTAGCTTAAGTATTAATAGTCATGGCAGCCTTTGTGTATGAAATCAGCCTTGATGGTAGTTATGCAAGATCCTGCACTATAATTGTTTTTTTGTCCTAAGGATTTATTTTTAATGCATTTCAGGTATTTCTTTAAATCCAGAACAGTGGAACCAGCTGAAGGAACAGATTTCTGATATTGATGATGCTGTAAGAAAATTGTAAATAGAGCCATACAGAAAACCTTGATAATTTTAGTTGTTTTAAGTGATCTTTTTACATTGGCTTTTGTTTTCTAAAATATTGTTTTCCAAGCTACTGTATATTTGGATTGCAAAATGATTTGTAAGATGAGTACTTTTTTTTTAATGTGCATTAAAAGTGTATTCTGAGTAAGGCTATTTGTGTATACTTTACTAAGAAAAGTGTTGCTTTCACCTCATGGTATAAAATAAATAATATGTAAAGCATAGTTGTTCATGGCTTTTTGATTGAAGGTGTTTGCTGATAAGGCCACCTAATAGTGACTGTTTTAGTTTCTATTTAGTTAACTGTTAATATGAATTTGTTTTCTGAGGAGATTTCTTAAAGTGTCAGTTTAATTTTTTTTCTTTCATACCCTTTGGTATTGCCCTGACAGCTTTCTGATTTAAGACTTGATACAAACAGTGAATACTTGGTAAAACACTTTTTTGTAGATAATTTTAAATACTGTATTTGCTAATCAACCATATTTGTTCAGATGTAAACAGTCCTGAGTACATAGACTCAAAGAATTTCTTTACTGAAAGAGTGGTTGGACAGTGGAACAGGCTGTCCAGGGAGGTGATGGAGTCACCATCCCTGGAAGTACTTAAAAGAAATATAGATATAGTGCTTAGTGACATGATTTAAGCAATGAACAGGTAAATTAGGTTACGGTACAGGGATTTAGGTTTTGGTTGGACTTTATGATCTTCAAGGTTCCTTCCAACCAGGATGATTCTATGATTCATTTACTTGCATTAAATGTTATGCTGAACGATAACACTTGAACACAAGCCACACACTATTTCGTCCTATTTTTCTATAGCTTGTTTGACTTAAAAAAATACAATTAGCCTTTATTCTTGGACCCCTGATTTTTGATTGTCATGCATAAACATAATACATATACCTCAGAGTAAGATAATATTTAAATATTTAAAAGCTCCAAATGTGATTATTAGTTAGGTACCCTTTTCAAGCTTTGCATTAAATTAATTCTTGAACACATACTGACTTGTTATTCTTAAGAAAAGAACAGTTAAAAGTCCTACAAAGACAGGTTCATTTGAGAATATTGTGTAAACAAGGATGTTTAGGCTGTAACACTGGTTAAACAGTTAAACAGGTTTAAAATTGCTTCAGACAAAATGTCTGTCTTTCATGCTTCTACCCTGTCCATGCTGCCTGCCCAAACAATTTAACTTGGCTTGCCTTGTGTGGCTTACACACACACAACTGTTTTTATCTTTTGTACAGAAGATAATTAGCATTTAAAGCAGAGCACTGGTACATAGTGGATCATGACTCTAGCAAAATTTGCTTGTTTACCAGTGTACTATTCTGATAAGAGAAGCTTCTGTCCAGCGGAAGCTCTATTAGACTAGATGCTGCCCCACTTGAGGGGTTTCTTGGTAGGTGTCACAAACCTATGGAATGAAGAAGGGGAGAATATGTTTGAGTAGAACTTGAAGAGATAAGGGGCATGCTGGTACACAGGTTAATGGTGAAAGGTCAAAGTTAGCTGACACAATAACTACAGCAAAGAAATGTATGTCAGCAGAATTGGAGTTAATTTTCTGACTCAATTCAGTTAATCAAAGGAAGAAGATGAAAAAACTTCATGAAAATGGACATTTTAAGACTATGTAATGAACTTAGAACTTAGTGGTTTGGCTGTAATTTTCCCATTTGATGTTAAATTTAATGTATTTGTAAAAATTTTGTATACATAAGCAAGATTTATGGTTTGTTTTTGTAATATCTTAATATAATTGTTTATATTGCAGACATGCATAGATGTCCTGTTCTGCAAAGTGCCTTACACAGACTTCCTGTGCTGCAGAGGTTGTTGTTCAATACATATTGAAGAGTGACTTAATAAAATTAAATAATATATTATTTAATTTAAATATTATGTCACACACCTGCACTGTTTTTTTAACTTATCCATTGTTGGCATATTTCAAATAAATTTAAGATATGTTTTTGTATACCTCAGGAGATCTGAGTTTTTAAGAACTACTTGAGGGTGAATAAAAGGGTGAAGAGATTTGGACCAAATAGAATAAATATTAAGTATCTGCTAAAGTTTCACAGATTAGTGAATGACATAAATTGCTTCAGATGGTTATCAGCAAATATTAGGTGTTTTTTTTATTTCTGGTATGTATATATTTTTTTTCCTCCTTTAAATCTGAAATTTTGCAACCAGATTTTGCCTATTTTGGATCAAAACTTTCATGTGGCTACTTTAAAGTGCGTGACTATCATAATAAAAGGAACGTTGTCCTCACTTAGAGTACTGTGGTAGTAGGTCATTGGATGGCAGTTGTGTATCAAGTTAAAATATAATTGTGTTTAGGAAAGTGGAGAATTAAATTAATTTAGGGAGAGTATGTAAAACAGTTGTAATATAATTATTAGTTCTCTTGTGGAAACTCGTGGTAGAGATGTTCAGAGACATAAGTATTGGTTAACCGAGAACTATTAGTTTCTTTTACAGATAACACACTTGTCTGTTTGGAACACTTGAGCAGCCTCATCTGCTAGTTGGTTGTGTCAATGTTCCTCAGTGGCTCGACTCAGAGCTACGTGTGCGTCTACGTGATGCGCTTTTACCACCAGTAACTCTATCTGGGCTGCAATGTCTTTCCATAGATCAGCAACCCAAATAGGTTTACCTTTTTGCTGCCAGTTGTTCTGCTGCCACTGCTTTAGCCAACCCCACAAGGCATTTGCTGCCATCCATGAGTCAGTGTAGAGTCTTGGCCACCCTTCTTGTGTGGCAATATCCAAAGCCAGCTGGAAGGCTTTTACCTTGGCAGCTTTCCACTTCTGGCAGTTCCCTACAAGACGATAGGAGCTATTGGTGAAAAGAGCAAATTGTTTCCCAGTCTCTGGTAGATGATCATATGGTGGAGCTTCTTGAGCTCGTCTCACCACTTCTTGTGGTGGCATTCCAAAGTGGGTGCCTTCTGGCCAGTTTGTGATTGCTTCTACAACACCTGGACGATTAGGTTTTCCTATTCGAGCTTGTTGGGTAATTAAAGCAGTCCATTTACTCCAAGTCACATCGGTGGCATGATGGATAGGAGAAAGGTTATTCTGGAACATGAATCTCAGCACTGGTAATCTGGACGCCAGGAGGAGCTGTGCTTCAGTGCCAATCACTTCTGAAGTGGCTCTAACTCCTTCATACGCTGCAAGTATCTCCTCAGCTGTCGTGTAGTTGGCCTCGGAACCTCTGTAGCTCCGGCTCCAGAATCCCAAGGGTCGACCTCGCTTTTCCCCTGTTGCTTTCTGCCAGAGGCTCCAGTTGGGACCATTGTGTCCGGCTGCAGGGCCAGACATCAAGAATGGTGTACTGGGTTCCCCTCCAGGTGAAAGCAAACTGTGGCCTGCACTGCGGTGCTAGAGGATTAGAGAATGCATGAGCAATGTCAATAGTGGCATACCACCTGGCTGCTTTCGACTCCAGCTTGTACTGAAGTTCTAGTATGTCTGGCACAGCAGCACTGAGAGGTGGTGTAACCTCATTCAGGCCACAATAGTCCACTGTCAGCCTCCACTTGCCATCAGGCTTTCACACTGGCCAAATAGGAGTGTTGAAGAATGAGTGAGTCCTGCTGATCACTCCCTAGCTTTCTAATTGCCGGATCAGCTTATGAACGGGGATCACAGAGTGTCTGTTGGTGCAACGTTGTTGTCTATGCACTGTTGAAGTGGCACTTGGCACCTGTTGGTCTTGAACCTTCAGCAACCCCACTCCAGAAGGGTCATCTGAAAGGCCAGGCAAAGCATGCAGCTGTTCAGTGTCCTCAGTCTCTACAGGAGCTGTACCAAAGGCCCACTGGTACCCTTTCGGGTCATGGAAATATCCTTTTTTGAGGTAGTCTATGCCAAGGATGCACGGAGTATCTGGGCCAATCACTACAGGGTGCGTTTGCCACTCCTTACCAGTGAGGCTCACATCAGCCTCCACAACAGTCAGTTCTTGAGATCCTCCTGTCACTCCAGAAATAGGTTCTGTCCCTTTATGATTTGATGGCATTAATGTGCACTACTGTCCACCAGGGCTTTATATCTTTGTGGTTCTAATGTGCCTGGCCACTGACTCCACACAGTCTAGTAAACTCAGTTGTCCCTCTCCCTGCTGGAGAGAGGGTACCTCTAATACTGAGCATTAGAGTTTGATGCACCATCCTGGGTGGAGACAGGCAAGCCTTCTTCTTGGAAGAACCATCTCCTGCCGTTGTTCTGTTTAGTGGCTCTTGTACGTGTACCTGAAGAATATCAGTGGGTCTCTTCTCCCAGATTCTCATGTCCTCTTAAAATAATTATGCGAGAGCAGCCACAGGTGGTGTTGAAGTGGGTCCTATCTCACTCACTGCTGTCTCATAGCAGGATGCCTCTTCTTAATGGCTGCAACATGTGACCAGTTGTCTGTAGGGAGAATCTGGGGTTTACCTCTCCATCTGTTTGGCATTATTTTCTTTTTGTCAGTCATTTGTTCAATGGCTGAGGTGTGGAATTGATGGGAATCGGAGATTATATCTCCATACTGTCATGCTCTGAAAGCAACTTCACTCACAGTTGGCCTTTCGTCATCATCAAAGCATCCCATGAAGAAGAATATATGGGCATGTTCCCATCTTACTACCAAGTGCTCTATCAATACCAGCATCTCTGGCCAGGGATCCCAACTGCTTGTCTTCTCTCATCCACATTGTAGGTTTCAGCACCACTATTAAAAGCATTAGAGCAACCAAGGAAGAATTCCCTCGTCTATGTGGGTGAAGTCCTTTCTTATAAGGCGCAGTTCTCTCACAGAGAAAGGCTGGACAAGGTCATAGTCGTCATCTGATTGAGGAGGGTCTGCTCTTCTATCTGCTTGACAGTGGCCTGATTTTTTTATCTGTTTGAGAGATACCTGCTCCAGAATCTGATTTTGAATCGTTTGCTTCTTCAGTTTCTGTCCCTGTGGGTGCTTGAAGAAACTCAGGATGTCTCAGACAGGAGTGGGTAAAAAGTGAGGAGCATTTCGCCTTTGCTTTGCTCCTGGTCAGAGGTTTAACTAGTTTGTTTCAAATGGGAGTGTAGCTGTTTTTGTAGCAGTACCAGTGGTGGTAGGAGCAGCAGCGGTGGTGGCTGCATCAGGTGTGGCAGCAGCAGCATTGCCTGTGGGGGATTGGCAGTGAGCGGAACACACACTACGCATCCACAATACATTATAAACATTCAGCAGAAGCATCCCTACTGCAACAATGCTATTAAAATCAAAAGCTGGGAGATTCGGCTTGAAAGAAAATGGAGAGGTAAAATTTAACCTGCTACTGCCATTACCAACATGGACCTTTCCATCCACTTTAGGACCTGTACCATAACTGTACACATACAGTGCCCACATGAAGATCAGTACCATAAAACCTGAGATCACTAGGCTGGTAATTATATGGTTGATTATGGCCACAGTTCTGTCAATAAACCATGAAACAGTAACAAGAGCAGCTATACAGAGCAGTATGCTTTCAGCTGTATACCACATGTACAATTGCATTTGAGGAAAAAGGTCCAGCAGATTCATTGCAGAAAGTGTCCAGTTTTCAATCCGTCATGAAATTCAGCAGAACTGTTGCCCATTGCTATCTGATGGATTCCTCCCATCAGAGCCAGAATTTTGAACACTCCCAATTAATGAAAATTTATAATCTGGGCTTAAATTTGAACCCCACGTTGGGCACCAATAAATTGTTGTCACAGTTTGACTCAGGATGGACAACAATGCTCTCAATCCCCTCCCCCTTCCACCCAGGTAGGGAAGGAGAGAGAGAATAAGGAGAGAGATGCTCTGGATCATAGAATCATAGAATCATAGGGGTTGGAAGGGACCTGGAAAGATCATCTAGTCCAACCCCCCTGCCAGAGCAGGGTCACCTAGAGTACATCACACAGGAATGCGTCCAGGCGGGTTTTGAATGTCTCCAGTGAAGGAGACTCCACAACCTCTCTGGGCAGCCTGTTCCAGTGCTCTGTCACTCTCACAGTAAAAATTTTTTTTTCTGATATTCACCTTAAACCTCCTATGCTCCAATTTGTATCCATTACTCCTTGTCCTATCACTGGTCATCACTGAAAAAAGCTTAACTCCATCTTCTTGACACTCACCCTTTACGTATTTGTAAACATTGATGAGGTCACCCCTCAGTCTCCTTTTCTCCAAACTAAAGAGACCCAGCTCTCTCAGCCTTTCCTCATAAGGGAGATGTTCCACTCCCTTCATCATCTTTGTGGCTCTGCGCTGGACTCTTTCCAGCAGGATTTAAATCTAAGCTACACAACTTTAATCAAACACTAATGATGAAAGAAAATATATTATATACAGATGCATTCAGGAATGTGAAAAAGTATCTTCTCTCCCCTCACCCCAGAAACTCCCACAGCATTCTCCTTAGCTGTGAACAGTCCTGAAAAATCCTGGACTCCTGCCAGAGGGAGTGTAGAGTTATGAGGGTCAGGAGAGCTCGAGCCTAGGTGTTGACGGTGATGGATGGACAGAGTCCTCCCCGGACACTGGCCATGGACGGAAGAGAAGGAAAGAAGGAAGGAAGTTATGTGATCTCTGACCTTCCTCTGAGCTTATGTAGATATATGGAATGGAATATCTCTGCCCAATTTTGCTGTCTAACTCAGCCTCCTATGGGGGGGGTCATAGATCACCCCGTAGTGTCTGAGCCGGCAGAGTAAAGGTGTGACCTTGAAGACCCAGCAGATACAAAAACATTCCACTGTCTTATCAGCCTAGCTAGAACAGAATGTTGCTAGTTAAAAGAAAGCTCACTGAAAAAAAAAAAAAAAATCAGCATAAGGAAAATTGGCTTCATCCTGGCTCAAACCAGGACAGGTATACGTGTACTAATTTGAACACTTGGAAAGAAGACTTCTGTTGACATAGTGGTATTTTTAATAGAAATTTAGCTGCACTAAAACATATTTTTCCTTAAATAGCAGTTTTCATTAAGAATTTCTTGCAACTGTTGTAATTTGCGAATTTAATCACCTTATACTTGGTCCATGTTTGCGAGTGGGTGGTTGCCCAGAGGGATAGAAGTTTTTAATTATGATAGAAGAACAAGTGTCATGTGAATATAGAAGTAGCAGATATAAACACTTTTGAATACCAAACAGAAGGAAAGTGCCTGATAAGTTGCTACTGTAAAGAAAATTGCTGATTATTTTTTAAGTGGAGTTAAATTTTGATCTGATAATAAAGTTAACCTTAAATTAGATGGAAAATAGCTTTTCACCCATTTATTTATTATTTGTCATAGATTAGTATAGGCTTAATTAGGAAGGATATTTGTTTTTCATATGCTTGCTGTGACTGATCTGTAGGGAGTTGATTAACTGATTGTAGCCTTGAACAATACCAGTTTTTCTTTAAGTAGTTTTTATTAGCTTAGTAATTTATAGCCACAGAATCAGACATTACCTTGGTTCAAAGGGAAGAAATGAAGTTTGGGGTTAATGGAGCGTCCATTGTGTCCTACCTATTTCCCATTTACTGCCATCCACTTATTGATAGGATTAATCTTTAACTGTAGCTCTGGTGACTATATGCGGGAGGATAAACCATGGACAGACACACAGGAATCAATGTGATTAGGTGGCTGACAATTTATTCTGCGCGCCAAACTTTCTTATATAGCCCCTTGCTGTGTACACGCGACCGAAACCACTCTTGTCATTGGTCAATTCTCATAAAGCCTGCCACGACCTAAACAGTGATTGGGTTCCTAGCACACACATGCGCAGTCATGACTCTCCGCCTCACTTCCTTCTTTGGCACATTAATATCCATTAGTTAGTATCCATGGTAACGGCCTTGGCGGGGCCCCGATGTTTACAGTAAAGGCTGGATTGCTCACATGTCCACTGCTCCCTAAAAAAGCCCTCTACAAATCCCCCTTTTTTCTTTTGAGCAATCCAGGCCCAATTCATGGCCTTGTTGATCATTCCAGATACTAATCACAGGATACATAATACAAGCAGCATTAACAATCAGTATTACCATTCTATCCTTTACTAACTCCAACAACCACCCAGTTATCCCCAGTGACTGCAACCAGTCCAAGCATGGAGGTAGCGGAGAATGCACAATGGTAAACTTCTTCATGTTCCCTTGCAAAGCCTGCAACTACTTATGAATAAAAGTTAAATGATTAGATAAGTTCACACAACACACTCCGTTAAAATCTTCACAACTATGATCCTGTGCTAACAATAAAATCAATAGCGGCGTGATTCTGTAAAACAGCATGGCTAACAGTATTCATATTAGTTACTAGGGCACTCAGTACTTCAGAAATCTCATTGGCTCTTTTTGCTACAAAGCATGCTAATTTATTCAATTCTATCAAAGCTTTTGCGGGTGCAAGCTGAAGCAAAACAAATTAACAGTAAAGCACTCCTTAGCCTTCTACAAATCTACTACGCTAATACTTTTCAATGTTATGTATTGCAACCTTTGTTTTGCCTGTGGTGATGGGTATGGTTTAATATCATTTTGTGCTGGGGGTTAATGGTGTGAAAAGCATAAGAGGCTCCCTGCAATATTACTCTGATGCTGAGCCCTCTACAGATGAGTCTTCGGGGTGTAGTCCCTTCCACGGTTTTACCCATCTTGTGGGAACCCACCGGAGGCACTCTCCTGTAAGTAAACACATATATCCTCTACCAGTCAGTTTGACTTCAGCAGGACCTTCCCAAAGCCCTGTATTCAAGTTTTTATATACCTTTTGTTGTTCAGATATTTCAGTTTTTAAGAATCATAGAATCATAGAATCATAGGGGTTGGAAGGGACCTGGAAAGATCATCTAGTCCAACCCCCCTGCCAGAGCAGGGTCACCTAGAGTACATCACACAGGAATGCGTCCAGGCGGGTTTTGAATGTCTCCAGAGAAGGAGACTCCACAACCTCTCTGGGCAGCCTGTTCCAGTGCTCTGTCACTCTCACAGTAAAAAATTTTTTTCTGATATTCACCTTAAACCTCCTATGCTCCAATTTGTATCCATTACTCCTTGTCCTATCACTGGTCATCACTGAAAAAAGCTTAACTCCATCTTCTTGACACTCACCCTTTACGTATTTGTAAACATTGATGAGGTCACCCCTCAGTCTCCTTTTCTCCAAAATAAAGAGACCCAGCTCCCTCAGCCTTTCCTCATAAGGCAGTGCTATGAATTACCATAGGCAGATCTCGTCTCTCTCCTGTAATACATAGTTTAACACATACACTGCCTTAGCTAACCTTTCACCCGGAGTACTAGGCTCTCCCCCTTTTTGTTGTATAAGCAAATTTTTCAGTGTTCGGTGAGCCCGCTCAGCCATTGCTTGACCTGTTGGTGAATGTGGGATGCCCGTAACATGCCGGATACCCCAAGTAAGACAAAACTGTCGAAACCTGCGAGAAATGTAAGCAGAACTGTTATCTGTTTTGATGGTTATTGGAACTCCCAGTGTAGCAAAGCTGGCATATAGATGTTTTTCAACATGCTTTGCGGTCTCCCCACTTTGGGCTGTTGCCCATACAACCATAGAAAATGTGTCAATAACAACATGCACATATTTTAGTCGACCAAACTCTGAGATATGTGTCACATCCATTTGCCATATCTGTAAAGATCATAATCCTTTTGGATTGACCCCAATTCCAATACCAAATCCTATTTTCTGACAAGCTGGACAGGATCTTGCTATTCCTTGAGCATCTGCTAAGGACAAATGAGATTGTCGCACCAGCATTTTTGCTGATTGATGAAAAAATGCATGAGAATTTTTTGCCTGTTCAAAGATATTTACAGAAGGTCCAGTAGCAGGGGCTACTAATTGATCAGCCTTATTATTCCCAATAGCTAGCCCTTTGTCCATTAAATGGCTACAAATATGCGTGATAAAGTATGTCTGCTGTCTGTTATTGAGGGTTAACAACAACCTCTGCAATAAGGATGCGAGCTGCTTATTAGACACTTCACGAAGCATGGCTCTTTCAATTCGTGATACAATACCTACAACATAGAGTCATAAACTATGTTTATAGGCTGGCTGTCCCAGTGTTGTAACGCCCATATTACAGCTCAAAGCTCCAAAGTTTGTAGGGAATCTGTTATTTTGCTGTCTATATGATTTAATAAAGGGGTAATGGCTCCTTTTACAGCAGTGGCCACATATGCTGCCTTATTTAACTGTGTGGTCCTTTCTGCTAGATCAATCATGTCTGTGACTTCTGTACCCTTTGGCAACGTACCTAGTGCCTGCTTGGTTTTTTCATTGGCATTATCAAAAGCTAACATTTTAAACATTTGTTGTTTCATGGTGACATCGAGATCAGGGTGGCTATCAATTGCAGAGTACAATTTGTCTACAAACTCTGCATAGCTGTCATTTGGTCCTTGCCTAATGTGAATAAATCCATAAGGCTTTCCTGGCTCATGTATAGAAAGTATGGCTTGTAATGCTAGTTGTTGAGACAGCCGTAAAACTTCTAGTGTAAATTGCGATTGCATTTGGGCAGTAGCAAACTGACCCGTTCCCATTACCATTTGTGCTAGGACCCCATACAATGGATCATTTTGCTGATGTGGCTTAGCTTGTTCTGCATCACATAACCTTTGCCAAGCTCTTTGAAACATAAGCTGTTGTGATGGAGTAAGTAACACTATCAGATGGTACTAACAAATCAGCAGTAAATATATATCTAATGATCTGCTGTGTAAGCTGTGAATGTAACCCATATAGTGTCCTTACTGTCCATTAGTATATATGTGTGAACCAAGTTCTTGTCACTTAAGTGAGTTCTGTAGCAGAATTTTTAAGTAGTCCCATCCAGTACAATATTTGCAAACAGCATCTCAAAGGCAAGTATAGAAGGAGACAATGTTACAGAGCACCTTGTTTAGGCCATGGGGTGATCAGTCCCACAGCGGTCACAAAGTAACTCCTCCGGAGTCCAGTAACAGGTTGATCAGGCCTGGTACTGTCACCGGGATGTCTCTGGCTCTTTAGGCTGTCATGATTTGCAATGTATTAACATCACTAGACACAGGTATATAGAAATTACTGATTTTATGTTGTCATTTAAATCAGATGCAACCCATGTATTTGAATTCACTGGTGTCTGTAAGGTAAGCTTGACCTTACCAATATTTGGCAGGATTGCCAAAACAGTCTGTCCAGGGTGGAGAGGAGTTTTGGATTTGTTGTAAGGTCTTCTGTGCTGGCCATTATCCTGAGTAGGTGATGTAGGGAAAAAGGCATTTAGGCAAGAGCACCCGTTCACCCCCCACCTGTTGTTTATAGTAGAGACTGCATATCTCAACCTCTCATCCCATCTGTAATCCTGTGGACGAATGAGACTTTTAATTAACCCATTAGTATGTTCTACTATCCCATTAGCTTGTGGGTAGTATGGGACATGAAATGTCCATTTGATAGCTTCCCTTTTAGCCCATTGTTGTACCAGGTGTGAGGTAAAATGAGTTCCATTGTCAGATTGAATATTTGTGGGTTTAGGAAGAACCCCAAATACCTTTTCCAGAAAATGAACTGTTTTTTCCCCATTTGCTTTAGAAACAGCTTCAGCACAGGTCAATCTTGATACCACCTCCACAATCACAATGATGTATTGTTTGTTTCCTGATTTGCGGAAGGGACCGATGTAGTCCACCTGCCATGTGGACCACAAGGGTTTTCCTTCCCTGATATGCAAATGATCAGATGTTAGTGGATGTTCCCCAAGTCTGATTTTGCAAAGATCACATGAAGAAATGACTGTCTTGCACTGCTCACGGGTGACAGGCCACCCACGGGCTTGTGCCTCTTTGTATAAATCAAAGATTCCTGAATGGCCTCTTTTACAGTGGAGCCATTCAAGCAATCTTTTCCATTCCTGATTTTCTCCTTCTGTGATAGCTGATCGAATTTCCTTCACATCAATTCTAGCTAGCTCATCAACATAGTTATTCCACTTACTAGCTTCATTTTTCAAATTAGTCTGGTGAGAAGGAATCCACTCTACATGAAAATTAGGATTCTCTTTAGCAATTTTCAGTATTTGTTGCCATTTTTCTTTATGCCAAACTGGCACTCCGTTAATTTCCTAATTATTACTTTCCCAGAAAGTAATCTATTCTACATAGCCCTTGAAGACTGCAAAAGAGGCTTATTCTCTTACAAAAACATTAAGAACAGCGGCGACGGGGGGGGGGGGTGGCGCCGGCAGCAGCGGCGGCGGCAGCAGGGGCGGGAAAGTCGTGTACTTGGTCAGTAAAGGCTTCGCTGTCGAGCCCTGGTTTTGTAGGTCGAGGTCGTTTCAGCAATTCTTCCACCGATCCCTGCGGCGCCTCATGATGACCGGATGTCGCTGCTGCTCTCGTAGATGACGTAGATACGGGCGACGGTGGGTACAGTTCCGCCTTTGGTCTGCAGGTTTCCTCTTGGTTTTGTGCGGCTTCACTTCCGTTTCAGCCTCAGTCGGCTTTATTCCGTCCTGCTGTGCACTTCCGGTCGTCAGGGCGGTGACCGGCCCCGGGAGGTGCCCTGATGGCAGCGGGGGGGCGGGGGAAGCACAGCCGGAACCCGCGGACCCGGTATCGCGAAGTTTTGGGCAAAAGGATTTACAGGGGAAAAAGAGGCTGCGGCAGCACCGCTCTTATCCTCCCCATTAGGATTTAAGGCAGCGAAAACAGAAGCGGCAACGACCCGCGCCACCCGCTCCCCTTTCATAGAACGTAAGGTTTCTCTGATCAATTTCCATAATGTAGAATATTTGCTAGCCTCTTTTCCATCTTTTCCTCCGCTGCTGATGTTATCCCATAGGCTCAAACCTATGGCTTCCCAGACGGACAACTCGAACACTGTACCGACCCCAGGGATTAAGTTTCTGTCCCGTGCCCATTGCAACAAGTCTCTAAGTGCTCTCACAGAGAGTATAAGTTGGAGGAGCTTCACTACTGCTTCCTCTTCTTTGGTAAGCGTAGACCCCTTCTCCTCCCCGACCGCTCACTTGCCTTTTAAGTGAGATCCCTTCTTGGACCTTGGTCCGAGGTGCACCTCTTCCGCCAGCTGCGGGTCTCCCGCCAGTTGCGGGCCGTTCTTCCGCCGATTGCGGGCCGTCCGCTGGGCACTACGGACGAAATCGCCGGGGCAGCGATTAAATTTCGGCCGGCTTCTCCCCCCTCTTCGTCCTGCCTTCTTCACGCTGTCCGGGAGCTTTAGCAGCGAATCTGAGGGTCCCTGTCCGGGCGCCAGTTGCGGGAGAATAAACCATGGACAGACACACAGGAATCAATGTGATTAGGTGGCTGACAATTTATTCTGCGCGCCAAACTTTCTTATATAGCTCCTTGCTGTGTACACGCGACCGAAACCACTCTTGTCATTGGTCAATTCTCATAAAGCCTGCCACGACCTAAACAGTGATTGGGTTCCTAGCACACACATGCGCAGTCATGACTCTCCGCCTCACTTCCTTCTTTGGCACATTAGTATCCATTAGTTAGTATCCATGGTAACGGCCTTGGCGGGGCCCCGATGTTTACAGTAAAGGCTGGATTGCTCACATGTCCACTGCTCCCTAAAAAAGTCCTCTACAACTATATATGGAAGAGCAATCTGATAGGCAACGTTTTTCCTGTTGTGAATGAAGCTCTGGCAGGGGGATTGGACTAGATGATCTTTCAAGGTCCCATCCAACCCCTAAGGTTCTGTGAAGCTGATTGTTCCCTGCTGTCCTGGTTTAAATATTAAAGGTGAATCCCAAGAACCAGAGGACAGAATTGCTCTCTGTTATCCCCCTCCCCCCCCACCCTCCCAAGAGAAGATAGAAGGGGAATAAGGAAGAGAGACTTAAACTTTGGAAATTGAAACTAGAAACAAATTTACTATAACACAAGGTAAAAGGGTAAAACGTGGGGGAACAACAGATAAGTATCTATATACAAAACCAATCTCGATTATCGCAGGGATATGAGAAATGCAGGGCTGCTCCAGGGGAGAGGTCCACAGCTCCTCACAGCACCCAATGCAGTTGGATTCTGGAGTGAGCACATGGGAAGCGGAAGGAACAAGCAGCAGCCCCGGGAGGGAGAGAGGAGCAGGAGGGGAGAAGAGACCAGCTTCCGGCTCTCCTGGCTTTTATAGATTGTGACAGGAAGTGGGCGGGAATACTGACCCCTTCCAGTCTTTCAGGGTCCTAAGGACCCTCTCTATAGATGTCCAACACTGTGCCAGGGTCTCCCAAACCATAACACTCCACCCCTTATTCCAAACCACTTCTCATCACAATCATTCACCAGGTTGTCAACTGTCCTTGTGCAATATAGTTCATTGGGTCTGGGCTCTGGATTTTCATCCACCGTGGCAGTCTCCCAGGGCAGAGGAGGTGTCACAGGGTTTGTTGGAGTTCATGTTCTTGTTCTGCAGATTATTCTTGGGAGCCACTGTGTTCTCCTAGAGACAAAACACTGAAAACAACTTATCACTATCATTCAGTAATTAAAACCATACAACCCAAACTAAATACTCTCAGCCAGGGTTAAGCTCCCCTGTGAACACACTGAACTTCCCCATTCTCCTGCACTGCCCACCAAGTATGTCCAGGACCGTGAACAGAGACAACCCCACAGATGGTTTGGCCTCTGCCCAAAGCAGGGTACACCCAAACATTTTTTCCTTTCACACACAACAGGGACTTTATCCCCGTCCACTGTATGTAAAAAGTTTGACTGGCCAGGCCTGTCTCGGTTCGCAGATCCCCTAGTGTTGACTAGCCAAGTAGTTTCTGCCAAATGTTTATCCCAATTTTTAAAAGTCCCACCACCCATTGCTTTCAGAGTGGTTTTCAGGAAGCCACTGTAGCGTTCAGTTTTTTCCAGCCGCTGGTGTATGGTAAGGGATGTGGTATATCCATTCAATATCATGCTCTTTGGCCCAGCTGTCTATTAAGTTGTACCTAAAATGAGTTCCATTGTCTGACTCGATCCTCTCAGGGGTACCATGTCTCCATAAAACTTGTCTTTTGAGGCCCAACATAGTGTTACAAGCAGTGGCATGAGGGACAGGATATGTTTCCAGCCACCCAGTGCTTGCTTCCAGCATTTTAAGCATGTATCGCTTGCCGTTACAAGTCTGAGGGAGGGGGATGTAATCAACCTGCCAGGGTTCTCCATACTTGTATTTGCACCAACGTCCATGGTACCACAAAGGTTTTAGTCATCTGGCTTGTTTGATTACAGCACATATATCACAATCGTGAATAACCTGTGTAATAGTATCCAGAGTTAAATCTAACCCTCAGTCACGGGCCCATCTGTATGTTGCATCTCGTCCTTGATGCCCAGATGTGTCATGGGCCCACCGGGCTAAAAACAGTTCACCTCTGTGCTCCCAGTCCAAATCTGTTTGGAACACTTTAGCTGCCTGGTCTGCTTGATGGTTGTATTTCTGTTCTTCAGTGGCCCGGCTCTTTGGTATGTGGGCATCTATGTGCCATACCTTTACTGTCAATGTCTCTAATTGGGCAGCAATATCTTGCCACAGGGGGGCGGCCCAAATAGGCTTCCCCCTGTGCTGCCAATTGTCCCGTTTCCATTCCTTTAGCCACCCCCACAAAGCATTTGCTACCATCCAGGAATCCGTGTAGAGGTAAAGTATTGGCCACTTCTCTCACTCTGCAATGTCTAGGGCCAGCTGGATGGCCTTTACTTCTGCAAATTGGCTTCACTTTCTCCATCCTTAGCTTGTGCAACCTGTCTTGTAGGACTCCAGACAGCAGCTTTCCACCTCTGCTTACTTCCTACAAGATGGCAGGATCCATCAGTGAAAAGAGCAAATTGCTTTACATGATCTGACAGTTGATTATATGGGGGAACCTCCTCTGCACGAGTCACTATTTCATCCAGTGGCATTCCAAAATCTTTGCCCTCTGGCCAGTTTGTAATCACCTCCACCATGCCTGGGTGATTCGGGCCCCCTATTCGAGCTCACTGTGTTCTCAGGGCCATCCACTTGATCCAGGTGGCATTAGTGGCATGGTGTGTGGATGAGTCCCTCCCTTTATACATTCATTCAAGGACTGGCAGGCAAGGTGCTAGGAGGAGCATTGCTTCTGTACCAATTACCTCGGAAGCACCTCGGATTCCTTCATAGGCAGCCAGTATCTCTTTTTCACTTGGGGTATAATTGGCTTCCGAGCCTTTATACTGCTGGCTCTCCAAAATCCTAGGGGACGACCTCTGGTCTCATCAAGCGCTTTTTGCCAGAGGCTCCAGATAAGGCCAGATAAGGCCACTGTCACCGGCTGCTGTGTAGAGCACATTTTTGATTTCCTGTCATGTTCAGACAGGTCCCAAGGCCACTGTGTGGACTATCTCTTGCTTTATCTGTTCAAAAGCTTGTTGTTGTTCAGGCCCCCATGAAAAATTATTTTTCTTTCTAGTGACTTCATAGAGGGGTTTCACAATCTGAGCATACCTGGGAATGTGCATTCTCCAAAAACCCACTGTGCCTAAGAAGGTCTGTGTCTCTTTCTTATTAGTGGGTGAAACCATGGTTGCTATTTTACTGACCACATCCATAGGGATGTGTCAGTGCCCATCTTCTCCAGTGCAGTGTGGATCATTCTGTGGCAGATGCTAGGGCTGTGCCTCCACCCCTGGGGCAGCCAATTCAAGGTATATTGGACACCGCTCCAGGTGAAAGCGAATTGAGGTCTGTATTCTGCTGCTATGGGAATAGAGAAAAATGCGTTAGCAGTGTCAGTAGTGGGATACCATTGATACATCATAGGATATTCGTTAGTAAATTCAATAGAAATATAGCCTAATAAAAGTTTACTAAAATAATGAATTTGCTATACTAAGGGTTGCTTTTAAAACAAGGTGCTTTGTGAAACTATCAGTCAACTATGCCAAGCATCCTATAGGTTGTGATAACATCAAGTCTTCTAAGAACCTGTGGCACCTACAGACAAGTTATGTGGATTCTGACCCACCTGGGCAATCTACCAGCGGGAGACTGGAGACAGGACCAGGACGAGAGACCAGGGCAAAGACGACAAAGGACTAGAATCAACAAAGACCCCCACAGGAGACCCTCGAGCATGCATAATCACAAAGATAGCCAATTCCAGGAAATAAAATGACTATGTAAAAGAATTCTGGGAACTCATTGACATGGAACTGAATATGCATGTTTTTGGTGTATATTAGTCGGGGTGTTTCACTGACTTGTTGGAGCACTCATGGCAGAGAATCCCCAGTGCTGCCCAGCGCTGCAATAAAGAATGCCTGCTCAATAACAGCTTGTTTGTTGTTATTGGGTCTTGATCTCAGAATCCTTACCCAGCCACACCTAGCCTCCCACTTAGGTGAGGAGTGTTAGAAAGCAAGGGGGTTTGGAAGCTCCGAAATTTTTGTTTCACCATGTAGCTGGTTTGGATTCCAGCTTGTATTGAAGTTCCAACATGTCTGGAACCACAGCACTCATCGATGGTGTGACTTCATTCAGACCACGGTAGTCCACAGTTAATCTCCGTTCCCCATCAGGCTTCTGCACTGGCCACATAGGGCTGTTAAAGGGTGAATGAGTCTTACTTATCACTCCTTGGCTCTCTAGTTGACAAATCAGGTTATGTATGGGGAGCAGGGATTCTCTGTGCGGTACTGCTGATGATGTACTGTAGTAGAAGCTGTTAGTACCTGCTTTTCCTTCACTTTCTATCATGACCACCACAGAAGGGACATTGGAGAGACCAGGCAGGGTAGACAGACTGCCAGCTCTCTCAGATCCCTCTTATCTACAGTGTTCCATCTACTAGGTCAGCATTCAATGTCCTCCCTATAGGGATATCGGCTTTTGACAGCCATTAACAGGTGGTGCCAGAGATTACGAGTACCGTTTTTCCTCCCAATCATCTTACTGATGCCTGAATCTCTGGCTATCGATCCCAACTACTGAGCCTCCCTGCCCTCCAGGTCTATCTCATCAGCTCCTTAGTCATAACACCGCAACAGCCATGAAATCAGCAGCTCATCCTCCCTACGAGTATAATCCTTTCTTATGTCCCTTAACTCTTTCATGGACATAAGACTTAACAGTTGTCTCAGGGTCCGAGTTGCTGTCATGTGTTGTTCCTGCCTCAGCCCGACCCTCTCTGTGGCCAACATCTGCCCCTTCCCCTGTATCATAGTTCTCATCACTAACACGGCGGTCAGACTTCTTTAGATGTTTCCTCCGAGTTGTCACGGGAGCGACCCGGACCGGTTCGGGCTAAGGGGGGGCGATACCGCTCGCTACCGCGGGTGCCGCCGGAGCAGCCCCGGAGGCGGCACTTTCCTGTGCTGCCTGCACGGGGCAGCTGCAGCTCGCGCCGGCAGCGGGAAGGGCCGCGGCGGCCGGAGGAGCCGCTGCAGGGGCTGGGGCCGCGGCAGGAAGGGTCGCGACGGCAGCGGGAGAGGCTGCTGCGGGGGCAGGGGCGGCGGCGGGAGGAGCCGCGGTTGCACCAGGAGGGGCCGCGGTTGCACCAGGAGGGGCCGCGGTGGCTCTGGTTTCCCGCGCTGCCACCACGAGGCAGCCGCCGCTCGCAGCCATTTTCCCGTACCAGTTTTTAACTATAACTCACCCCTGGTACACATTCAGGCACACCGATACTACCAAAAAGAAGTAACAAAAAATATTCCCGGAGCCTCCACACTCTGGCATGGTGAAGTTGCCAGAGAAAGGAGTGCAGTAATTCTCCAAGACACTAGAAAAAGAAACCAAGTAATTCTGCATGACAGTGTTAGAAATGAAATGTAGTGTTGATTTTACATTCTAGTGTTAGAAACATAGTGTCAGGTTTGGTTCATATATATATATACACCCTAGTGTTAGGAATATATCGTTTGTTTGAGATAAGTGAGATATCTGCACATTCCAATTACACCAGGAGTGGTTTACGGCCCAAGAAACTGAGGGATTTAATTGGGCTCCATCTGGGGGATCCGAACTTGGAGAAGGATTTATGGCCCAAGATAAGACCGAACAAAGCTACTTCTATCTTGCTCCTAGGGGCAGTGTTATAGGTGAATCAGGAATTTAATTTGCTGATCAAATGTGAATGTATGTGGCTGGGTGTTAAGCTGCAATGTTAAATGTTTGTAGTTATGTTCTGTTATGTAATGGTTAATGTTGGAAGTTATACCTTGTTATTTAATGCTAAATGCTGATGGCCATATCAGGTAGATAGAACTATAAGTTATATAACATCTTGATTGACTGCAAGTCCCGGAGAACAACGACAACGCAGAGAATGGAATTTTCTGAGAGAGAGACAGCCCCCCCCCCCCCCCGAAACGGCGGGAAAAGGGATGGAGTTTTCCGAGAGAGGGGAGGACCTCCCAAAAACGGCGGGACAAGGATGGAATTTTCTGAGAGGGGTGAACCCCCCAAACGGCGGGAAAAAGAACTGTATAAAAGGGACCCCCGTGCAGAGCCGCGTGCGCACCGTTGGCAGAGCACAGACTCTCTGGCTGCCCAGCGCTGTTTGCTCACTTACCTCAAATAAATTGATTAATTTCTAAATTATTTTTTTCTGGCTGGTTATTGCCGATTACAGGCAGGATGACACCAGTAGGTATAGATCATTTTGTTAATTGGGGAGACAGCCAAGGGGGCAAGAAAGGTCAAAATTTTACCTTAAAAGGTAAAAAGTAAACTGCTAGAATGGAATGTGTAAACAGGGGCGGGAAACTTATAGGATAATTTGAAGCGTCGGATAGGCTGTAAACCCTGGACTACCCAGCCACTGGGGAAACGGGAGGGAACTTTGCGTCGGGAATAGGGAATATAAACCGTTATTCACCTTACTATGGGTGTGCCTACTTGTTTAGGTCACCCATTCTTGCAAGAATGTAAATAAACTGTGTGGAGAGTCTTGCAGAAGACTGGCTGCGTGAGAAAGGTCACGTAGACATGACACAGCTGGTTAATTGTAAGAGCTGAGAAAAGGGAGTTTTGCAAGAAACCAGGACAGCATGTCCTTGAGCACAAAAACTGCTATACAATAACAAGATATGGTAGAGGGAACTTGGACATGAGATTGAGAAAGCTAGCCTGGGAACACTAGCTACAATAATGTAATCAAAGGCGTGGTTAACATTAACAGTTAGCCAATGGTGAGCTTAGCTTTGCACTATGTATGAGCTTCATTATTGAGAGCATAAATACTGCCTGATTGGAGTCAATAAACGAGACTTGCTGATCACTCATCATGGTCGTTTGCATTTCTCCCGTTGTCTCCCACAAAACTGTGCTTCGCTGCAGGATCTGTGTGGGCCTGTTCATTGAACCGACAAATGTTTCTCACAACAGCAAAACTCAAAATGGTGATGTGCGGAATAATGACTTTACAAGCAGTAAGGTTATAAAGAAGGTATGTTTATTCAGCGCTGGGTGCACGGGGGATTGCTCCTCCACAAGCGTGCACACCCTAGCGCTATTGGCAAGCTCATTATATGACACAAAGTAATACATATTAATCCATGCTGTTGCATATGCGTTAGGTGTCTGAGGATAGGGAGAGGTTATTACAATTAGTTCCCGGAAATCATTATCATAGTTGCCCCCCCCCCGAGCTCCTCCTTGTTGCACCTGCGCAGTGTCTTCTGTTGGTCGTGGGCAGGGGTCTCTGGGATGAAGGCTGTATGTCTTCCTCGCTGTGCACTTATCACCTCTTGGCATTTCTTTCTGGGGTCTGCACCACGTTCTTGCTTTTTCAGCAAGTTTCTGGGGGAACCTCCTCTCACACAACACCCTCCCTCACAATCCAAGCCTTATCTATACATTCCAAGCCTTATGTGTTAGTCCTTTTTTACCAAGGGAGGCCATCTGGTTTTCCTCAGATCAGTTCCCCCCTTTTCTATATAATTAGCAAATTCTTTTACTTTACACTAATACATAGATTCTTTGTCAAGCATCTTTTTGTTAGATTCCAACTTTTGATGCAAGTGATGCTTTTTCCAATTACTATAAGTGTCTCCAGTGCTCTGAGAGCACCAGAGAAAACATTTTAACAATACACAGGTTAGAGTTCCTAAAATTAATAGCCCCACTAATACCATAAACAGTTGTCTCAGCCAAGCAAAGTTAGGAAGCCATGAAGTAAGTTTCTCCCATAACTCTGTAAATCCCCAAGAAGTATTGTCCTGTGCCACCCTATTGATTACCGTAATATATTGATTGTGATCCCAAGCCTCTATGAGGATCAGCTGCATGTAAAATACAATTTTCTGGGCTGCACCTGAGTAACCTTCCATGGGGTTTTGTGTGCCCTTTTCACTCTGGAGTGATGGATCCAGGCACTCTGTTCCTTGATCTTGATGGCTGTGAAGGAGGTCAGCAGCACTTGGAATGGTCCTTCCCACTGCGGTTCCAGAGTCTTGTCTGCAAGAGACTTTACATATACAAAATCGCCAGGAGATATCTTATGTACTGGCCCATCAAGTCCCCTGCCCCTTGTGCTGTATACATGTTTTTCAATCTTTCTAAGTTGTTTACTCAGCTCTATGGGGTACCCATTCAATTGCTCTTCCTCTGTTTGTGATGATATTCCCATCATTACAGAATATGGCCTTCCATACAGGATTTCAAAAGAACTCCCTCCCTCCCTGGCTCTAGGCCTTGTTCTGATTCGTAAAAGAGCCAGAGGCAGGGATTGTGGCCAAGGCAAGCTTGCTTCCTGCCCCAATTTTACAATCTGTTGTTTGATCAAGTGATTCATTTTCTCTACCTGGCCACTCGATTGAGGCCGGTAGGGAGTATGCAGTTGCTAGTCAATCCCCAGTTGTAAGCTCACTTGTTGAACTATTTTTGATATAAAGTGTGGTCCCCTATCTGAGGACAGTGCTGAGGGTACACCAAACCTTGGAATGATTTCTTGTAACAAGACTTTGGTAACCTCCCGAGCTTTTGCTGTCCTGCAAGGGAATGCTTCTGGCCATCCTGAAAAAGCATCAGTTAATACCAACAAATACCGGTACCCCCCTTTTCTTGGGAGTTCCGAGAAATCAATTTGCCATTGTTGTCCAGGCAGGTTACCTCTGCCTATCTGGCCCATTTCCAGTTTTGGGCCTCCTTTGGGGGTAGTCTGAAGGCAAAGATCACACTGTTGTGTCACCTGTCGCACTGTTGTATACAGGTTTCTGGCAATGATTTTCCCAATCAAATATTTGTACAGTGCTTCTGCTCCCCAATGACCTTTCCTATGTTCCTCTCGAACTGCTAACCATATCGTGTGAGGGGACTATAATTTTCTGCTGTGGAGTAACTGCCCATCCATCCTGGTTATATTCCCCATCTAAATCCCCTATAAGTTTAAGGTCTTCCTTATTATAGTGAGGTTTTCCCTCCAGTATGACCTTACCATCTGGGATTAGCATTCCCTCGGTTACCTGTTCCACCCGCGCCACTCGTTTTGCCTCTCTGTCCGCCAACTCATTGCCTTTTTCTATGGCCGACTGTACTTTCTGGTGTGCCTTTACATGCATGATAGCCACTTTTTCTGGTAATTGGACAGCTTCCAGAAGTTTCAAATTTTCTGTGGCATGCTTAATGGTTTTCCCCTGAGAGTTCAAGAGTCCTCTCTCCTTCCAAATGGCTCCGTGAGCATGCACCACTCCAAATGCATATTTAGAATCAGTCCATATGTTGACTCTCAGTTCTTTAGCTTCCTCAAGGGCCTTTGTCAAGGCAATTATTTCTGCTTTCTGAGCTGAGGTTGAAGCAGGTAGCGGTCCAGAGTCCAGGACCCTGTCAGTTGTTGTAACAGCATATCCTGAGCATCGGGTGCTGCTCACCATATAACTGCTTCCATCTGTGAACCAGTCTTCGGTTCCCTCCCATGGAGTGTCCTTTAGGTCTGGACAGCTGGAGTATACTGCTTCAATAGTCTCTAAGCAGTCATGTTCCACAATCTCCCCTTGGTTGCCACCTAAGAAAGAAGCTGGGTTGACAATATTAGTCACCGCTATCTCTACGTCATCTTGTTCTACCATGATAGCCTGGTATTTCAGGAACCTCTGTGGTGATAATCAGTGACCGCCTTTAGCTTCCAAGACTGCCGACACTGTGTGAGAGACAAGCACAGTCATTTTCTGGCCCAAGGTGAACTTACGAGCTTCCTGGATATTCAAGACAGTAGCTGCCACTGCTCTGAGGCACCCTGGCCACCCTTTTGCAGCTTCATCCAATTGTTTGGAGAAATAGGCCACAGCCCTTCGGTAGGGCCCGAGGTCCTGGGCTAAGACTCCCAAGGCAATTCCCTGTTTCTCATGTGAGAATAAAAGGAAAGGTTTACTCACGTCCGGAAGTCCGAGCGCGGGTGCTGACATTAAGGCTCTTTTAAAATCTGTGTAGGCCCTGATTGCTTCTGGGGTCCACTTCAGTTCGCTCTTGCATACTTTGATAAGGTCATACAAAGGTTTCACCAGGAGCCCATAGTTGTAAATCCAGAGTCTGTGCCATCCAGTCATGCCCAAAAAGGTGCGTAGTTCTTTCACAGTCCTGGGCTGTGGTGTCTGGCAAATTGCCTCCTTTCGGCTTTGTCCTAGGGTACGGACCCCTGCACTGATTTCATAGCCCAAATAAACAACCTGCTGTTGTACTACTTGTGCCTTCTTCTGGGAGACCCGGTACCCCTGTAAGCCCAAAAAGTTTAAGAGACTCACCGTCCAGGCTGTACAACCTTCTCTAGTTTCTGTGGCTACAAGCAAGTCATCTACGTATTGAAGAACTTTGCCTTTGTGAGATGGCGGGTCCCAACTTTCAAGATCTTTGGCTAGTTGATTGCCGAATATTGTGGGACTGTTCTTGAATCCTTGAGGCAACACCGTCCAGGTTAATTGGGTTTTATGGCCACTTTTAGGGTTTTCCCATTCAAAGGCGAATAGCCTCTGGCTAGACTCGTGGAGAGGGAGGCAAAAGAAGGCATCCTTTAAATCTAGAACAGTAAACCAAGTTAGTTCATGGGTCAGGGTAGTAAGCAAGGTATAGGAGTTAGCTACTACGGGATACAGATCTTCAGTTATTTTGTTAATTGCCCTCAGGTCTTGTACAATTTGGTAAGATCCATCTGGTTTCTTTACTGGAAGGATAGGAGTATTAAAGTCAGATTCACATTCCTTTAATAATCCCTGGTTCAAAAATGTCTCAGTAATGGGTTGAATACCTTCCCGAGCCTCCTGCTTTAGAGGATACTGTTTTATTCTTACCGGTCTTTGTCCCTCTTTCAATTTCACGGTGACTGGTATGGCATTTTTAGCTCGCCCTGGTATGCCTGTCGCCCATACTCCTGGGTATACCTGGTTGCTAATTTCCTCACTCATCTTTCCTTCTATTGGAAGATCTGCTAAAAGTAAACTCATTATTTGTACATATTGTTGATAATTTACTTCCAGAGTAACTTCCCCATTCTTAAATTTAATAATGGCTTCCAATTGTTCCAGGAGGTCTCTCCCCAAAAGAGATTTAGGGGAGTCAGGCAAATATAGAAATTTGTGGACCCCCATCTGTTTTCCCAATTTATATTTTAATGGTTTACAAAAATATGCTTTTTTACTTTGGCCAGTAGCTCCTTTTACAATAACATATTCTTCTCCCAAAGGCATCAGAGCTTGATTCAGAACTAAGTTGCTCCCGTATCCACCAGAAATTCTACTTCCCTTTGTTCTCTCCCTAGCTCTATTATAACCAGTGGATCTGCTAGGGTAGATTCCCCAGGTCTCCATCAGTCCTCATCTGCAAATGCCACTACCTTCTCCCTTTGACCACTTTGTTTACGCCTCGGGCAATCAGCCTTCCAATGTCCCCTTTCTCTACAAATCATACACTGATTCTTAGCTAGAGGTGGTCTTTTCTTAAATTTCTTTTCTCGTTCTTCACTCACAACTGCCACCACTTTCCTTTGTCCCTTCCTATAATCCTCCTCTCTGTTACTGAATACTCTCCAGGCCTCGTCTAGCAATACCACCAAATTCCTGTTTTCTGTGTGGCGTAACTTTTGTAGTTTACGCCTAATATCCCTTGTGGATTGCCCCAAGAATAATGACACTAACTGCTGTATCCCTACTTCAGACCCTGGATCCAGGGGCGTGTTTCGACGCATTACTTCCCTTAGACGATCCAGGAACTCAGACGTTGTCTCTGAGGGGCCCTGCTGGATCACATAGAATGCCGACCAATTTATTGTCTTAGGCATAGCCCTTTCCATTCCCCTTAGAATCCATTCTCGGTATGTTTGTAATCTTTTCATTTGGGCAGAACTATTTGGGTTCCATCCTGGATCCTGAAGTGGAAACCAGTCCTTGACCTCCTCCCCTTTGATTTGGCATTGGTCCGCTGCTAAATCCCCTGCTGCTTTCAGGACTAACTGTTTTTCTGTCTCTGTCAAACAATCCAGCAATAATTGTATGTCACTCCAATCAGGGTTATGCTGTTTCACAATAAACTGAAATTGCCTGGTTACACTTACTGGGTGACTCCGAAAATCTCTTACAACTTTCCTCCAACTTTCTACCCTTTCCAAAGCAAGTACCAAAGGGTCTTGCGGTGGGACTAGACCACAGTCCTTTTGCCAATCAGGATGATTTTGGAGGGTGAAAAACATATCTGCATATGATACCTCATCCCACTTCCCTTCTCAGGAACAACATTAATTGTAGAAGGGTATTATAGTCTAAGGTCCCATTTAGTGGCCATTTTGCCTCATTATCTAGTCTATAAAGTGGCCACCACTGATTGCAGTACTTAATAAGGGCCTTTTTATTGTTGGTGCCCTTGGACCCAGCAATATCTTTCCAATGTGCTAATATGCATCCTAAGGGGCTTTTCCTTAGGATTTCTTTTCCCTGGGTATTTCCCATTTTTGTTTCCTCTTTTTAGTTCCTCACTTCTCTGCGTTTGGAACCCTCCCCCAGTTGTATCCCAAAGTTCAACAACTTACTCCAATTGCAACAGCTGCCAGTAGCAGTATCACTCACAAAACAGTAATTCCACATGTCAACGTTTGACTCAGTTTGACAACAATGCTCTCGATCCCCTCCCCCTCCCACCCAGGTAGGGAAGGAGAGAGAGAAAAAAAGAGAGACTTGGCTAGATTGAAAACTGAACCGTGCAGCTTTAATTAGAATACTAATATGTGATATGAGAGTATATATGTATATATATATGTGATTATACAAAGGTGTGGGTAGAAGCCTCTCACCTCCCCCCACCCCCAGCAACTCCCACAGCACTTCCCTCAGACGAGACAATTCCAAGGAATCCCGAAGCTGCTCCTGGAGAAAGGCAGAGAGTTACGAGGGTCAGGAGGGCTTGAGGTCGACGGGTCGACGATGATGGGCAGATGGTGTTTTCCCAGACGCCGGCCACGAACAAAAGAAAGAGAGAGAGAGAAGGAAGGCAGACAGAGAGGCGAAGCGAAGCAGCGAGAGAGCAAAGCAGGAAGGAAGGAAGTTTTCTTCTGTCATGTCCGACCTTCCCCCGAGCCTACGTAGATATATGGAATGGAATATCTCTGGCCAGTTTTGCTGTTCGTCTAACCCAGCCTCCCACGGGGGGGCCACAAATCCCCCTGCAGTGTCTGAGCCGGCAGAGCAAAGGCACGACCTTGAGGGCCCAGCAATTACAAAAACATTCCAGTGTCTTATCAACCTAGCAGAACACGCAGTTGCTAGTTGAAGAAAGCTCACTGAAATGAAAAAAGGAATCAGCAAAAGAAAAACTGGCTTCATCCTGGCTCAAACCAGGACACCACAACAATAGTATTCATAATATACATGGTGTTGATATGTTACTGCTAAGACAGTCCAAACTTTGTTTTGGGGGGTTTCTTTTTTTTTTTTGAAACAGAGATCTCTTTTCTTTAACAACCCATATTACACACTCACACAGCGATCTTTTAACGCTTTTTGCTTCGTTCGTCTCCGGCTGCGCCCCTCGCGGAGCTACGGAACCGCGGATCAGAACTCCACACTCGCTCTGTGCTTAATTGCACGTCTCAGCCACACTTCGGTTTAGTGTTAATGGTCTGAGGCTGAAACAGGTAAAGGGGCATCATGGACCCCTGACCAAATTGGCTGCACATGCATGTTTGGCCTCGTGTTATGCAACCTGGGCAGGATGACTTGTGACACATTGGCCCCATGTGTCAGAACCTCATCCCCCTTGTAAAGGGTATACAAACCAGGTTTTTTTCCCAAAACTGTAATTTGTAGTACCGCTTTGTGTAGGGAATTAGTAGCTTAATAGATTGCATCTGCATTGTGATTGGGAATGCATGAAGAGGGTGGGAGAACACCACTGGTGAGAAAATTTCTTTGGCTGGTCTCTTGCAGCCACCGGGATCTTCAATATGCTGCTGCACCCTGTTGTAGTGATACTATTAATGCAAATATGTATGTACTTGTCACAGCAGTGACTTGTTACTTGATGAGGCAGGTGAAGCTCTGCATTGATAAGCAGGTGAAAGGACTGGGACTGGCCAAGCACCTCCTACCACAGTCAAGGGCAAGACTGGGTTGGCCTCTGTGTTTGCCACCAAGAAGAACCTGAGCTCTGCTGTTGGCTGCAACCCGGCAAGCATTGAGCAGTGAAGACACATGCCATACCAGACCTTGATGTGAGGGATGACATCCTCTGTTATAAGAGGGCCATCCAGGAGGGGAGGGCAGGCTACAAAGCCTGCAGCTGGCATGAATTACTAAATGGTTGCATCTGGACATCTATTTGACGATTGCAACACACCAAAGCCCAGATTATGTCCACTCTCATCTTGAATGGCTATTGAAAAAACAAAAAAGGGGGAGATGTGGAGAATACCCATGGGAAAAGAAAAAGGGCCTCCTCTATCTGTAAAGAATTAGATAAAACAATATGATACCAGCTAAGGGCCAGGGCTTGTTGTGAACAGCACTGTGAATGTTGACAAAAATCAGAACACTGTTTATCGTGTGTCTGGTGCGTGACTGGCTACATCCTGGGAGCCCAAGGTCTGTGTATGTGCCAAGGAGCAGACATGAGTGCTGTTTACACTCTGTGTACCCTGGTTGCTTATTCTCAGTTCCCACTGTAAAAGTATATAAGGGAGCATTTTTTCATAATAAACGATTCTGTTGCTTCTCACCCTGGAGTTCGTGTCTTAACCACCATAGCGGAGTACTGGAATAGGCTGCCCCAGGATGTTGTGGAGTCTCCATCTCTGGAGATATTCAAAACCTGCTTGGATGCAGTTCTATCTAAAGTGCTGTAGGTTAATCTACTTCAGTGGGAGAGTTGGACTAGATGGTCTCTAGACGTCCCTTCCAACTCTAGCAATTCTGTGAATCATTGTAATATTTGCATTCTCCTTATCTATGTGCTTTAAGCTTCTTAGGTGGGTGTCTTCGGTGGTCTCTGGGTGGATGAGGGGGTGGGGTTAATCAGTTTTCTGGATGCATGCATGATTTGGTTTGAAAGTCTAGCCGATATCAGCCGATTTCTAACTGCAAGGCCCCTAGTTTCTTGAGTTTGTTATATATTTACATGCAAAAGGCCTGAAGACTGCTCAGGTAAATGCCAATCAACGTGACCATAAAAGGGATGATCGAATGTTGCCTGTTGTTTAAGATATCACTGTCATTTAACTATTTAGCCTTACCTCCAAAATCTCTCATAAAAGGAAAATAGTAGAAAACTCACGAAGGCCCTGTTCTCACAAAGCAAACTACTTTGTTTATCTTTCATTCTTACTTTATATCTGTTTCGGGCCTAGATGTGTCTAGGCTAGGTTCTGTGTTCTTTGGCACCAGAGAGCAGCTGGTGTTAGGAACATCAACTTGGCCCTCTGTTTGTACTTTCAAGGTTGTTAACTGCTCAGAGTTATCTAGGCCCTTTCCCATGGGAATCTTTTCACTCCAGACCTGGGCCTGTAAAATTCAGAGGCAAAAAGCAGTTGAATCATAGAGGGAAACTGAGGCAGGCATATTGAGAGATGGAGCATCTTGCTACAAATACTATTGTCACCAAATAGGACAAAAAGAACTTATCAACAGCAATGTGATGCAGATAAGCAGACACTTCTTTAATAAAGTGCTGAGAATATGGGGCATACCTCCACCTAGCGTATCCTAAGTTGCATTACATGTTTTTATATATTCGATTTCTCTTGTACAAATTATTTAGCATAAAAATGCATATAGTGCTCGCTTTTAATTAATAAATAAATTTAACCTTTGCATTTATTGACCTCTTATGATCTTTCAAGTTACATTACTTCATGCATATTCAGCTCTAAAAAAAAATCTTTAGTCATTTATAGTCACTCTATTGATTGTAGTCCCCAATATCCAAACCAGGATGGGATGGGTAAGAGGATCTCCAAGCAGCATAACTGGTTACTGTGACCCTGGCCACTGTGTGATAGCTTCAAGCTTTATTATTGTATTGTTCTTTCCACAGTAGCTGCTTAAACATAATATCTTATTCTTCATGACTTTACGGTTCCCAGTTAAATATAATACTAGACCTTAGCTACTTGTACCACTTGCTTACTTCGTGTGGTTTCTGTGACTACTGAAGTAAAACACAATCACACCCTACCATATGATTCCTATGAGACCAATTTCTCCTAAAAGTTTTGTCTTGCCCATTCTAACCTCACCAGGCCCGACGACCCCCCTCCAAATAATCAAAATCTTGTCAAATCAGTAACACTGTCATTAAAAATGTCTATGTTTTATTAGAGATCTAATTAAAATGTCTAATTGCCTACAAGATTAGTGGATCTTTAATATCTTTTATAATCTGTGTCATTTCATTCTGTGGGCTGTCTAATGTTGAACCACACATTATTAGTTACCATGGAGACGTTCAAGCAATGTCTAAAGACATCTTCACAATTACTATGGTTCCTATTTGACACATTTATGGAACATATACTTCTAGCCTTTTTTAACCCTTTTCCCCCACACTTGTATATTTCTTGCAGCAAAGGAAGGGTGGAGTGTTTTTGGGTAGGGTTTTTTTTGCTAACTGTCAGGTATTCTAAAATCCAAATAAACACAGTCCAAAAATAATAAAATTGTCAAGAAAAAAATGCTGTCAGTCTGTTGCATCATTTTTGATAGGTGGCCAAGCTTTAGACTGAATGTAGAACAGAAGCTATGTTAAAAATAATAATAATAAAAGCCTTCTAGGCCATGAGATACACAAGGTCCAGTAATGCTCAGAGTTAATGTTGTCCAGAAAGGAAGTCCTGGGACTATGTGGCTTGGTACACTGTTCTAGTAAGTCAGTAGTAGTATCAGATGCACTATCTGGCACAAATTTTCCACTCTTTTTACTCAGAGGGTCTGTTGTAAACAGTTTTAGTCACAGGCAACAGGGCTGCAAAATGAACCTGAGTGAGCTCTGGACAAGTAGAGAATGAAACAAAAAAGGAGCAATGCTTTCAAAATTATCTGCATTTACTTTCCTTTGTAGTATTCCTCCCGTCTCTGATGTTCCCTCCTTTCTGGGTTAGGGCAGTCCTACACATCATGTAACCCATTCTCTGTGTAGGATTGTGGCAACTTTTCAATGACAGAGCAAGATGATAAGCAGGAAAACTTTATCCCTTCATGGCATGCTGTATCCCCTTTCAAGAACTGGTGCTTGAACATGTTCCTGGAATAATGTGAAAAGTAGACAATGTGCCCAAATATGGTTGGGCAGGGAGTGCAGGTGCAGTCCCACATGCAAATAGTAAATATTTTTCTTTTAGGCAAAGATTTGAAATGGCATAAATTGCCAGTAGTTTCACCTTCCTTGACAATATAAGATAAAATGCTGTGTTTTGTGTGGGAAGAAATGAGTGGTTGCACAGATGATCATCAGTCATGGTTAGGGCCTAACATGACAACAAAGAAACAGCCACCTGGCCGCGCACTCAACTCCCCCCGTCACACACACACACTCTGGGATGAGGAGGACAAAGGCCAACTAAAAGCTCATGAGTCGAGACAAAGGACAAGGAGGGTTCTTCACTGATTAAGGTCCCGGGCAAAACAGACTCAACTTGGAGAAAAAAAATAATTTCACACTAATCAAACACACAGAGGACACAGACAACACAAAGAGCAGTGCTTACATACATTACCCCCACCCCTCCCTTCTTCCTGGGCCCAAATTACTTTGTTCCTGATTTCTCTACCTCCTTCCCCCGACAGGCACAGGGATGGGGTTTAGTCAGTTCACAGGTTGGTGGTTACTGCTGCTCCTTGCTGGTGTGTTTTCTTAATGAAACATAGGTTGGAGTTATCTAAAAGTCCTATTTTAAATGTCAGAACAATGTAAACTTTTGTTATCAGTAAATAAGTGTTGTTCCAAAGGGCTCGGTCTTGGGGCCAATACTGTTTAAAACCTTTATCAATGATCTGGATGAGGGGATCAAGTGTGCTTGGACAGGCTGGATCAATGGGCAGTGAAGCTGGTGAAGGGTCTAGAGCACAAGTCTCACGAGGAGTCGCTGAGGGTACTGTTGTTTTTTAGTCTGGAGAAGAGGATGCTGAGGGGAAACACTGAAAGGAGGTTGTAGCAAGGTGGGTGTCAGTCTCTTTTCTCAGGTAACAAGCAACAGGACAAGAGGAAATGGCCTCAAATTGTATCAGGGAAGATGTAGATTGGATATTAGGAAAAATTTCTTTACTGAAAGAGTGGTCAAGCATTGGAACAGGCTGCCCAGGTATCCTGGTTTGAGCCAGGATTAAGTAAATTTTCTTTTTACTGATTTTTTTCCTTCAGCAATCTCTCTTTTAACTAGCAGCAAATTTTCCAGCTAGTGGACTGATAACGCTGGAATGTTTATGTTACTACGCAAACTTCAAGGTCACTTCACTCTACTTAGTGAATCTGCAGCCTCAGATGCTACAGGAGCAGAAGAGTCGCATCTGCAGCCCTCCCATAGTTTTCAATCCAGAAAGTCTCTCTCCTTCCATTCTCTCTCTCCTTTCTGTACCTGGGTTGGAGGGGGAGGGGATCGAGAACATTGTTGTCTCTGGTTTAATTGCTGATACTGAGTCAAACTGTGACAATAATTTATTGGCGGCAAACATGGGGCTCGATCTTAAGCCCAGGCTATAAATTCTCACTAACTGGAGAATGCTTAAAAGTCCATCTCTGATGGGAGTTATCCCTCAGACAACAATAGGAAATGCTTCTGCTGAATATATTGACAGGTTGAAAACTGAACAGACACTTTCTGCAAGACCTTTTTCCCAACATGCAATCGTGCATATGGTATTCAGCCAGGATGTCACAATTTGACTCAGGATCAACAAAAACACTCTTGATCCCCTCCCACACTGTCAAAAAAAAAGGAAAAAAGAAAAAAGAAAAAAGGAAAAAAAAAAAAAAGAGCAGGAATTTGGCTGTCCGTTTGTTTCAGCCTCCTACAAGGAGTCATAAATTTCTCTGAAGTGTTTGAGCCAGCAAAATAAAAACGTTACCTCGAGGATCCAGTAGTTAGGAAAACATTTCTTTCTTATCAGTCTTATTTAAAAGGAGTAAAAGTAAAAGAAATAGAATAATTGCATTTATTATAATATATACTTAATTTTCAATTTTATTAAAAAGAAAAAGGAAGCAAATTACTTGGAAGATTCCCAAATTGAAACAAATTCTTAATATTTCATTGAGTTCTGTAGCAGTATTTTTAAGTATTTCCATCTAATACAATACATTGCAAACAACAACAATTCAAAGGTGAGTATAAATATGGAAGGAGACATTGTTATAGAGCACCTTGTTTAGACCATGGGGTGATCAGTCCCACAGCGGTCACAAAGTAACTCCTCCGGTGTTCAGTAACAGGTTGATCAGGCCTGGTACTGTCACCGGGATGTCTCTGGCTTTTATGCTGTTACAATTTGCAATGTATTAACTAACACCACTAGCACAGGTATGCAGAAATGACTGATTTTCCTAAAGAAGATATCGTCTTACTCAACATGGATTATCCAATTTGTACTGATTTTATGTTGTCTGTCATTTAAATCAGTTGCAACCCACATATTCGAATTCACCGGTGTCTGTAAAGTAAGTTTGACCTTACCAATGTTTGGCAAGTTTGCCAAAACAGTTTGTCCAGGGTGGAGAGGAGTTTTAGATTTGTTATGAGGTCTTCTGTGCTTGTCACCATCCTGAGTAGGTGATGTAGGGAAAAAAGCATTTAGGCGAGGGCACCCATTCACCCCCCACCTATTGTTTACAGTAGAAACTGCATATCTCAATCTTTCATCCCATCTGGAATCCTGTGGACGAATGAGAATTTTAATTAATCCATTAGTACGTTCTACTATCCCGTTAGCTTGTGGGTAGTATGGGACATGAAATGTCCATTTGATACCTTCTCTTTTGGCCCATTGTTGTACTAGGTATGATGTGAAATGAGTTCCATTGTCAGATTGAATATTTGTGGGTTTAGGGAGAACCCCAAATACCTTTTCCAAGAAATGAACTGTGTTTTCCCCATTTGCTTTAGAAACAGCTTCAGCACAGGTTAATCCTGATACTACCTCCACAATCACAATGATGTATTGTTTATTTCCAGATTTGCGGAAGGGACCAATGTAGTCCACCTGCCATGTGGACCACAAGGGTTTTCCTTCCCTGATATGCAAATGATCAGATGTCAGTGGATGTTCCCCAAGTCTGATTTTGCGAAGATCACATGAAGAAATGACTGTTTTACACTGCTCACAGGTGACAGGCCATCCACGGGCTTGTGCCTCTTTATATAAATCAAAGATTCCCGAATGGCCTGTTTTACAATGGAGCCATTCTAATAATTTTTTCCATTCCTGGTTTTCTCCTTCTGTGATAGCTAATAGGATTTCTTCCACATTAATTCTAGCTAGCTCATCAACATAGTTATTCCACTTACTAGCTTCATTTTTCAAATTAGCCTGGTGAGAAGGAATCCACCCTACATGAAAATTAGGGTTCCTTTTGGCAATTTTCAATATTTGTTGCCATTTCTCTTTACGCCAAACCGGCACCCCGTTAATTTCCCAATTATTCTTTTCCCAGAAAGTTATCCGCTCTACACAGCCTTTGAAGACTGCAAATGAATCTGTGTAAATGTATACTGCGTCCTTGGAGGCTCTTTCTTTTACAAAAACATTGAGAACAGCATCCAGCTCCCCCACTTGGGCACTGCCCTTGTCATGATTTATTATTTGCTCGCCTGTGGAGGGTTTAATTGCAGCAGATTTAAACAACCAGGTTTTTCCTTCTCTTTGTGAGGAAGCATCTGTAAACCACGCATTAACCATTTCACTTTTGTATTCCGGGGCTTCTTTAATAGGACTGGGAGTTTTCATTGTTAAACCTTTCTCATCTGTCGATTCAATTTGTTCCTGAATTTTTAATTGTTTGTCCGGACCTTCTTCAAGTTTGAAAAGGCCAGAATAGTACTCAATTTGGCTGTACCACTTCCTAATTGTACCCTTCTGGGATATTCCTTCAGGAGGGGCTTTTCCTGACAGCACTTGGTTAACTACTTTGAAAGGGCCTTGAAGAATTACCCTTTGTTTTTTAATGATTTTGCTGACTTCTGTCAATGCTGTGCACACAGTTAACAAACCTTTCTCCAGAATGGAATATTGCTTTTCTGAATCCTTAAATGATTGAGAATAAAAACCAATCGGTCGAGTACTCCCTTTAGGCCCTCGTTGCCAAAAGTGATAGGACAAGGCGCTGGTTGAGAACCCCCATTCTATTATTATTGGATCTTCTGGGTGAAGAGGTCCCAGAGTTTGGAAAGTCTGTGCTTCCAATAATAATAATTCAAGGGCCTCATCATGAGATTTATTCCATTCCCAGTGGCGATTCTTTTTCAATAAATCATAGAGGACGTGCTATGATAGATAAATCCGGGATATGCTTTCTCCAGTACTGAAGGGTTCCTAGTATTTCCTGCAATTCCTTTTTATTAGAGGGCATCTTTATTTCTTTCAGGTGGGACAAAGTATCAGAAGGAATATTCCAGGTTCCCCCTTTCCACTTTATTCCCAGAAATTTTGCTTCTTGGGAAGGTGGTTGTCTCTTTTCCTCTGGGATTTCTATGTACATGTCAATTAGATGCTTAATTATAGCATCATAAACTACTTTTACCTCCTTCTCACTTTGGCCCCCTATCAGAACATCATCTATGTACTGATAGACTTTGACATTGGTGTTATTCTTGATTTCTGGAATGTTTTCTAGTTCACACTGTCGCGGGCCGGTACCAAGAGCTACCGGCTGTCAGGATATTTTCGCGACTTCCCCCCCCAATGTGGAGAGGTTTATAAATGAGCCCTGAGTGTGGGATCGTTTCTTAGAGGGTAGATTAAAGTACCCCCCCCCTACCACGCTCAGAAATTGTTACTGAGACCAATGTTTAGTTTGTAAATTAATCAGTTTATTAAGGGATAACACACACTAAGGGATCAAGGTTCAGGAGAGGTGCAAACCAATGGAGTGAAAGGGTAGGAGTTGAGCCCTGTAAGAAGGTAAAAGTATGTGTGTGTGTGCGTGTGTGCCTGTATATTTACCTTCCTTCCTTAATTTGATCGTCCGAAGTGCTGGCAGGCTCAATTGGAGATCTGCAAGGGGGCCGGCGTCCCAGTAACCGGGGTGACCCCTTCCTGCTACTGGCGGGCAAGGCTCCGGTCCCGTGGCAAGTGGCAGACGCAGGCTGGGCTGGCTTCTTTGGTCCGATTCGGTCCGGGCCAGGCAGGCAGAGTTCCAGGGAGCGGGCACGACCCCCGCGGGGCGAGCACAGGCGGCGCCCCCCTTTCTCCGTTCCTTCGAGCGCGGGAGTGGCGTCCAAGCAGGTCCAGGTGCTGCAGCGGGGTCTGTCCAAAGCAGGCAGAGAGGGCGAGCAGAGTCCTAAAAACCCCCCGCAGATTTTTCTCTTTCTTCTTTTTTATAGACCAAAGACCATTATTCCAAAAGATACCACTGTCTGAATTAGCCAATCACTATTGGCCATGTATATTTACGTTTTTAATCTATTGTTTTTTCTTCTGCCAGTCATCATAACCTTTATGTTGTTCCTTTGCTATGCACCTATCTCGCAGGGCAAGAGGCCTGCTCATTCTGTCCTTGAGTGAAGGCGTCACTCCTGTTTTGCTGGCTTGAAAGGCATCTTTTGTTTAGTCTTATGTGGGGTAAAGAAGATAGGGCGTTCCCCACATCTCACCCGTGGCTTTTAAGACAGCAATTATGTAGTGTCTTTACTGTCCATGAATATGTATGTGTGAATCAGGCTCTTGTCCATACCCTTTCCTCACATTAGATTTCTCCCCTCCTCGGGTGTAAAAACAAAAATAAATATTAAAAAAAAAACCAACAAAATACAATAATCCATAATGACAAGCAAGGGAACAATTCCCAAACAAAATATATAATTATACAACTTCAATAAAACACCAATGATATATATAAGGAAAAAAAAAAAAAAAAAAAAGTATATATATATATACAACCATGTACAAACAAGTTCAAACACATGTAAAGGCTCCCTCTTCCCTCTCCCCCCCCTCCCAGCTGCAAACAGTTCCGAAGAATTCCAGTCTGCCGGTGGAGAGAAGCAGTGAGTGGTGAAGATTAGGAGAGCAGGAATTTGGCTGTCCGTTTGTTTCAGCCTCCCACAAGGAGTCATAAATTTCTCTGAAGTGTTTGAGCTGGCAAAATAAAAACGTTACCTCGAGGATCCAGTAGTTAGGAAAACATTTCATTCTTATCAGTCTTATTTAAAAAGAGTAAAAGAAATAGAATAATTGCATTTATTATAATACATACTTAATTTTCAATTTTATTAAAAAGAAAAAGGAAGCAAATTACTTGGAAGATTCCCAAATTGAAACAAATTCTTAATATTTCATTGAGTTCTGTAGCAGTATTTTTAAGTATTTCCATCTAATACAATACATTGCAAACAACAACAATTCAAAGGTGAGTATAAATATGGAAGGAGACATTGTTATAGAGCACCTTGTTTAGACCATGGGGTGATCAGTCCCACAGCGGTCACAAAGTAACTCCTCCGGTGTTCAGTAACAGGTTGATCAGGCCTGGTACTGTCACCGGGATGTCTCTGGCTTTTATGCTGTTACAATTTGCAATGTATTAACTAACACCACTAGCACAGGTATGCAGAAATGACTGATTTTCCTAAAGAAGATATCGTCTTACTCAACATGGATTATCCAATTTGTACTGATTTTATGTTGTCTGTCATTTAAATCAGTTGCAACCCACATATTCGAATTCACCGGTGTCTGTAAAGTAAGTTTGACCTTACCAATGTTTGGCAAGTTTGCCAAAACAGTTTGTCCAGGGTGGAGAGAAGTTTTAGATTTGTTATGAGGTCTTCTGTGCTTATCACCATCCTGAGTAGGTGATGTAGGGAAAAAAGCATTTAGGCGAGGGCACCCATTCACCCCCCACCTATTGTTTACAGTAGAAACTGCATATCTCAATCTTTCATCCCATCTGGAATCCTGTGGACGAATGAGACTTTTAATTAATCCATTAGTACGTTCTACTATCCCGTTAGCTTGTGGGTAGTATGGGACATGAAATGTCCATTTGATACCTTCTCTTTTGGCCCATTGTTGTACTAGGTATGATGTGAAATGAGTTCCATTGTCAGATTGAATATTTGTGGGTTTAGGGAGAACCCCAAATACCTTTTCCAAGAAATGAACTGTGTTTTCCCCATTTGCTTTAGAAACAGCTTCAGCACAGGTTAATCCTGATACTACCTCCACAATCACAATGATGTATTGTTTATTTCCAGATTTGCGGAAGGGACCAATGTAGTCCACCTGCCATGTGGACCACAAGGGTTTTCCTTCCCTGATATGCAAATGATCAGATGTCAGTGGATGTTCCCCAAGTCTGATTTTGCAAAGATCACATGAAGAAATGACTGTTTTACACTGCTCACGGGTGACAGGCCATCCACGGGCTTGTGCCTCTTTATATAAATCAAAGATTCCCGAATGGCCTCTTTTACAATGGAGCCATTCTAATAATTTTTTCCATTCCTGGTCTTCTCCTTCTGTGATAGCTAATCGGATTTCTTCCACATTAATTCTAGCTAGTTCATCAACATAGTTATTCCACTTACTAGCTTCATTTTTCAAATTAGCCTGGTGAGAAGGAATCCACCCTACATGAAAATTAGGGTTCCTTTTGGCAATTTTCAATATTTGCTGCCATTTCTCTTTACGCCAAACTGGCACCCCGTTAATTTCCCAATTATTCTTTTCCCAGAAAGTTATCCATTCTACACAGCCTTTGAAGACTGCAAATGAATCTGTGTAAATGTATACTGCGTCCTTGGAGGCTCTTTCTTTTACAAAAACATTGAGAACAGCATCCAGCTCCCCCACTTGGGCACTGCCCTTGTCATGATTTATTATTTGCTCGCCTGTGGAGGGTTTAATTGCAGCAGATTTAAACAACCAGGTTTTTCCTTCTCTTTGTGAGGAAGCATCTGTAAACCACGCATTAACCATTTCACTTTTGTATTCCGGGGCTTCTTTAATAGGACTGGGAGTTTTCATTGTTAAACCTTTCTCATCTGTCGATTCAATTTGTTCCTGAATTTTTAATTGTTTGTCCGGACCTTCTTCAAGTTTGAAAAGGCCAGAATAGTACTCAATTTGGCTGTACCACTTCCTAATTGTACCCTTCTGGGATATTCCTTCAGGAGGGGCTTTTCCTGACAGCACTTGGTTAACTACTTTGAAAGGGCCTTGAAGAATTACCCTTTGTTTTTTAATGATTTTGCTGACTTCTGTCAATGCTGTGCATACAGTTAACAAACCTTTCTCCAGAATGGAATATCGCTTTTCTGAATCCTTAAATGATTGAGAATAAAAACCAATCGGTCGAGTACTCCCTTTAGGCCCTCGTTGCCAAAAGTGATAGGACAAGGCGCTGGTTGAGAACCCCCATTCTATTATTATTGGATCTTCTGGGTGAAGAGGTCCCAGAGTTTGGAAAGTCTGTGCTTCCAATAATAATAATTCAAGGGCCTCATCATGAGATTTATTCCATTCCCAGTGGCGATTCTTTTTCAGTAAATCATAAAGAGGACGTGCTATGATAGACAAATCTGGGATATGCTTTCTCCAGTACTGAAGGGTTCCTAGTATTTCCTGCAATTCCTTTTTATTAGAGGGCATCTTTATTTCTTTCAGGTGGGACAAAGTATCAGAAGGAATATTCCAGGTTCCCCCTTTCCACTTTATTCCCAGAAATTTTGCTTCTTGGGAAGGTGGTTGTCTCTTTTCCTCTGGGATTTCTATGTACATGTCAATTAGATGCTTAATTATAGCATCATAAACTACTTTTACCTCCTTCTCACTTTGGCCCCCTATCAGAACATCATCTATGTACTGATAGACTTTGACATTGGTGTTATTCTTGATTTCTGGAATGTTTTCTAGTTCACACGCAAGTGCGTGATGGGCCAGTGTGGATGAATGCTTATATCCTTGAGGCAGCCTTGTGAAAGTGTACTGCACCCCTTCCCAAGTGAAGGCAAAATATTTTTGGTCCTCAGGATCAATAGGGATTTGGAAAAACATATCCTTTATATCCAGTGAGGCCAGCACTGAGTGTGCTGCTTCCTGGATTTCTAATACCAAATCAGCGATGTTAGGTACAGCAGCTGTGAGTGTGTCTGTATTGGCATTCAGTTTCCTGTAATCAACAGTCATCCTCCATTTACCATTTGGTTTTCTTACAGGCCAGATTGGGGAGTTAAATGGTGAATGACAGGGCACAATAATGCCTTTTTGTTTTAAATCAGCAATTACTTCTCTAACGCCTTCCTTTGCAGCAATTGGAATTGGATATTGTTTCACATTTGCTATCCTGCTTTGTGGCAGGCGCGGAGCACACTTTAACAACCTTATCTTTGGTGTGGATGTGCCAAAATTCCAGTAACGGCCTTCTTCATCTCTCCACCCACGGCCCGTGAGAACATCCATTCCTAACAGATTGAACGGAATGTCACCCACAATCATTTTAACCCGAATCGGTTTTACTTCTCCTGGTAGATTCAAAGTGACTTTAGCTGTTTTTTGTAAAGCAGAGTTGCCAAATGCTCCACTTACATATATTGGCTTTAAGGATGGTTTAATACCACATTGTTCAGCTACATCAGCTTTCAGCGTGGAGATTTGTGCTCCTGTGTCTACCACAAATGTTACAGGAGAACGCCTTGGCCCAACAGCACAGGTAAGTTCTAAGTCCCCACTTTTATTTTGAACTAACCTTAACACATTTTGCCAATCTTTTGGAGGACTGCAAGTTTTAGGGCCTGATTGATTACTGTTTGTTTGCCAATAATTTTCAGTTCCTGTATCAAAATCCTGTCTTTTTCCCCTCCTCTGCTGTCTTTTAGCTTTTCCTTTCTTTGCAGTAGGAGGGGTATTTAGTTTCCCGAACTATTGGGTCTTTCTCTCGAATTAGAACGTGAGTTAGACCTTCCAGATTGATTTTCTTTTGAATTAAACCTCGCATCAGGCCTTCCAGACCAGGCTTCTACTAGGTCTTTCAGGTGCTGATAAGAATAATTCTGGGACAAAAGCCTCGGGGGGATACCTATACGCCTGGCTTCCTCCTTAAGCTTAGCGTACGGCCCCTTATCCTTTTGTGATGAATCACTTTGATTTGGGGGGTGTCGGTTTCTGTATGTGCTATTTGGATTTCTGTTTTGTTTGCCTCTATCCACATCCATCCGGTCACCCCGTGACTTTTCTTGTTGCTTAGGAGGAGGAGGGTTCCGGGGTGGCCTAGCAGCCACATCAGCATATGAAGATCGAGTGGCTTGTCTGACCGCAGAAGGCTTGCGGGGTTTTCCAGAGATATCTATACCGTACTCCTTGCTGTAATTAGTCAGTTCTCTGGCCAACTCAGACCATGTTTTGTTTTGTATGGTTCCATTTTTGATTTTTTCTTTCATTTGGATGACTACCCCTTGAAGTTGTGTAGGGAGTCCCCTGATTAGAGCATTCAGTCTTTCGGGATTCACTCGAAGTTTCATAGGACCCCTGTCACCTGCTACTAATCTATGTTCATGAATCATTTGAATTACAGCAGCCTTTCGGATGTTCGCCATAAGATTAGAGTTTTCCCCACTCAGTGTCAATGGCTCTCCTCTAGCAAGGAGATTACTTGAGCCAACACAATAAGCTGCACGCTGAGTTAGACTCCAGGGGTGTGAATCATCATCAGTTGTTAGAATGATTCCGGGTCCCCAGTAATCGTCAGCTTCTTCCTCAGTTAACATGATATGGTCTCCTCCAGTGAGGGACACTCTTATTACATATTCAGCTTCTGTCTCAGATGGGAGCCTGCTGTATTGTTTTCTAATATTTGTCAATTCCATTGGAGTGTAAGGTATTTCTTTAGTTACTACCTCTTTTCTCCTTGCACCCTCTCTGCGAGAACTTGAAGTCCTCACAACCGGGCGCACATATTTATGTTCCACTCCCTCCTCTGTCATCTCGTCCCCAAAACTACATGGAGAAAATGAATGGATTGAAATGTCTTCCTCCCTAGCAGAAAATTGATCATATTTTTCTTCCAGGGCTTGTATTCCTTTAGTAAGGAGTTCACACAGCACCCTTATCTCGGCTGCTGAGCTCTCCCGCTTGCTATCGGCCGGAGAGGAGGAAGGGAGCAGCTGCGCGGGGGCTTGTTGCTTTTTTGATTTTGAAAGGGAAGGGTTAATTATTTCTACAGTATCATTAAAAGATAAATGCTTTTTAACCGACTGATCAGATAGAGGTACCTGCAACGAACTTGCAGGCTTGTATTTCTCCATTGTCTCATAGCAATCCTGAAGCTCATGGTTTTCACTATCTGACTTTGAGGAATTTGAGGAGTTCCAGGCATCCCCAAAGTCCTCCTCCCTTAAAGGGGAAGCATCTTTCTGCTCTAACTGCTTTCGCAGTTGTTCAATCTCTAGTTGTAGTCCCTCATTTTCTTGTTGCAGCCCCTCATTTTCTCGTTGCAGCCCCTCATTTTCTCGTTGCAGCCTTGCAACCCCTTTTTCAAGACGTCGTTGCAGCCCTTTAAACTCTTGCTGCAGCTCTGTAAACTCATGCTGTTGCATTTCTCTATCCTGCCACGCAATCGTGGCCAGAATAAAGAAACAGCGAGCATTAATATAGTCTGGCCCGTATTTCTTATTCTTGATACCCATTTTTATTTCTCCAGGAAAAGGGAAATCCTTATCCAGATTTATAATGTTATCTGCTATGATATGGAAATCTCCCTTCACATAGTATTCATGAGCCCACATAAATTCTTCAAAGGTTGGAATGTATTAGTGCTTTTTAAGGTGGTCCCAAAAAGGTTGTACAAACACATATTTGCGCAGTTGTTCCTCAAATATAGAAGATGCTGGAACCGACCCGTCCTGAACCTCGGTATTTTCTGCATAAGCAGCCTCAGTGTTGATATTTTCACTGCTCATTTTGATACCAATTAGATTAGTTTGACTTTGTTAATTAGCAATTGAGAGTGTGGTATGGGGCTCCAAAAGACCCTCAATATCCCACTTCTGACACCAAAAATGTCGCGGGCCGGTACCAAGAGCTACCGGCTGTCAGGATATTTTCGCGACTTCCCCCCCCAATGTGGAGAGGTTTATAAATGAGCCCTGAGTGTGGGATCGTTTCTTAGAGGGTAGATTAAAGTACCCCCCCCCCTACCACGCTCAGAAATTGTTACTGAGACCAATGTTTAGTTTGTAAATTAATCAGTTTATTAAGGGATAACACACACTAAGGGATCAAGGTTCAGGAGAGGTGCAAACCAATGGAGTGAAAGGGTAGGAGTTGAGCCCTGTAAGAAGGTAAAAGTATGTGTGTGTGTGCGTGTGTGCCTGTATATTTACCTTCCTTCCTTAATTTGATCGTCCGAAGTGCTGGCAGGCTCAATTGGAGATCTGCAAGGGGGCCGGCGTCCCAGTAACCGGGGTGACCCCTTCCTGCTACTGGCGGGCAAGGCTCCGGTCCCGTGGCAAGTGGCAGACGCAGGCTGGGCTGGCTTCTTTGGTCCGATTCGGTCCGGGCCAGGCAGGCAGAGTTCCAGGGAGCGGGCACGACCCCCGCGGGGCGAGCACAGGCGGCGCCCCCCTTTCTCCGTTCCTTCGAGCGCGGGAGTGGCGTCCAAGCAGGTCCAGGTGCTGCAGCGGGGTCTGTCCAAAGCAGGCAGAGAGGGCGAGCAGAGTCCTAAAAACCCCCCGCAGATTTTTCTCTTTCTTCTTTTTTATAGACCAAAGACCATTATTCCAAAAGATACCACTGTCTGAATTAGCCAATCACTATTGGCCATGTATATTTACGTTTTTAATCTATTGTTTTTTCTTCTGCCAGTCATCATAACCTTTATGTTGTTCCTTTGCTATGCACCTATCTCGCAGGGCAAGAGGCCTGCTCATTCTGTCCTTGAGTGAAGGCGTCACTCCTGTTTTGCTGGCTTGAAAGGCATCTTTTGTTTAGTCTTATGTGGGGTAAAGAAGATAGGGCGTTCCCCACACACACGCAAGTGCGTGATGGGCCAGTGTGGATGAATGCTTATATCCTTGAGGCAGCCTTGTGAAAGTGTACTGCACCCCTTCCCAAGTGAAGGCAAAATATTTTTGGTCCTCAGGATCAATAGGGATTTGGAAAAACATATCCTTTATATCCAGCGAGGCCAGCACTGGGTGTGCTGCTTCCTGGATTTCTAATACCAAATCAGCGATGTTAGGTACAGCAGCTGTGAGTGTGTCTGTATTGGCATTCAGTTTCCTGTAATCAACAGTCATCCTCCATTTACCATTTGGTTTTCTTACAGGCCAGATTGGGGAGTTAAATGGTGAATGACAGGGCACAATAATGCCTTTTTGTTTTAAATCAGCAATTACTTCTCTAATGCCTTCCTTTGCAGCAATTGGAATTGGATATTGTTTCACATTTGCTATCCTGCTTTGTGGCAGGCGCGGAGCACACTTTAACAACCTTATCTTTGGTGTGGATGTGCCAAAATTCCAGTAACGGCCTTCTTCATCTCTCCACCCACGGCCCGTGAGAACATCCATTCCTAACAAATTGAACGGAATGTCACCCACAATCATTTTAACCCGAATCGGTTTTACTTCTCCTGGTAGATTCAAAGTGACTTTAGCTGTTTTTTGTAAAGCAGAGTTGCCAAATGCTCCACTTACATATATTGGCTTTAAAGATGGTTTAATACCACATTGTTCAGCTACATCAGCTTTCAGCGTGGAGATTTGTGCTCCTGTGTCTACCACAAATGTTACAGGAGAACGCCTTGGCCCAACAGCACAGGTAAGTTCTAAGTCCCCACTTTTATTTTGAACTAACCTTAACACATTTTGCCAATCTTTTGGAGGACTGCAAGTTTTAGGGCCTGATTGATTACTGTTTGTTTGCCAATAATTTTCAGTTCCTGTATCAAAATCCTGTCTTTTTCCCCTCCTCTGCTGTCTTTTAGCTTTTCCTTTCTTTGCAGAAGGAGGGGTATTTAGTTTCCCGAACTATTGGGTCTTTCTCTCGAATTAGAACGTGAGTGAGACCTTCCAGACTGATTTTCTCTTGAATTAAACCTCGCATCAGGCCTTCCAGACCAGGCTTCTACTAGGTCTTTCAGGTGCTGATAAGAATAATTCTGGGACAAAAGCCTCGGGGGGATACCTATACGCCTGGCTTCCTCCTTAAGCTTAGCGTACGGCCCCTTATCCTTTTGTGATGAATCACTTTGATTTGGGGGGTGTCGGTTTCTGTATGTGCTATTTGGATTTCTGTTTTGTTTGCCTCTATTCACAACCATCCGGTCACCCCGTGACTTCTCTTGTTGCTTAGAAGGAGGAGGGTTCCAGGGTGGCCTAGCAGCCACATCAGCATATGAAGATCGAGTGGCTTGTCTGACCGCAGAAGGCTTGCGGGGTTTTCCAGAGATATCTATACCGTACTCCTTACTGTAATTAGTCAGTTCTCTGGCCAACTCAGACCATGTTTTGTTTTGTATGGTTCCATTTTTGATTTTTTCTTTCATTTGGATGACTACCCCTTGAAGTTGTGTAGGGAGTCCCCTGATTAGAGCATTCAGTCTTTCGGGATTCACTCGAAGTTTCATAGGACCCCTGTCACCTGCTACTAATCTATGTTCATGAATCATTTGAATTACAGCAGCCTTTCGGATGTTCGCCATAAGATTAGAGTTTTCCCCACTCAGTGTCAATGGCTCTCCTCTAGCAAGGAGATTACTTGAGCCAACACAATAAGCTGCACGCTGAGTTAGACTCCAGGGGTGTGAATCATCATCAGTTGTTAGAATGATTCCAGGTCCCCAGTAATCGTCAGCTTCTTCCTCAGTTAACATGATATGGTCTCCTCCAGTGAGGGACACTCTTATTACATATTCAGCTTCTGTCTCAGATGGGAGCCTGCTGTATTGTTTTCTAATATTTGTCAATTCCATTGGAGTGTAAGGTATTTCTTTAGTTACTACCTCCTTTCTCCTTGCACCCTCTCTGCGAGAACTTGAAGTCCTCACAACCGGGCGCACATATTTATGTTCCACTCCCTCCTCTGTCATCTCGTCCCCAAAACTACATGGAGAAAATGAATGGATTGAAATGTTTTCCTCCCTAGCAGAAAATTGATCATATTTTTCTTCCAGGGCTTGTATTCCTTTAGTAAGGAGTTCACACAGCACCCTTATCTCAGCTACTGAGCTCTCCAGCTTGCTATCGGCCAGAGAGGAGGAAGGGAGCAGCTGCGCGGGGGCTTGTTGCTTTTTTGATTTTGAAAGGGAAGGGTTAATTATTTCTACAGTATCATTAAAAGATAAATGCTTTTTAACCGACTGATCAGATAGAGGTACCTGCAACGAACTTGCAGGCTTGTATTTCTCCATTGTCTCATAGCAATCCTGAAGCTCATGGTTTTCACTATCTGACTTTGAGGAATTTGAGGAGTTCCAGGCATTCCCAAAGTCCTCCTCCCTTAAAGGGGAAGCATCTTTCTGCTCTAACTGCTCTCGCAGTTGTTCAATCTCTAGTTGTAGTCCCTCATTTTCTTGTTGCAGCCCCTCATTTTCTCGTTGCAGCCTTGCAACCCCTTTTTCAAAACGTCGTTGCAGCCCTTTAAACTCTTGCTGCAGCTCTGTAATCTCCTGCTGTTGCATTTCAAAACGTCGTTGCGTCCCTCTAGCCTCTTGCTGTAGCTTTATAACCTCATGCTGTAGCTTTATAACCTCATGCTGTTGCATTTCTCTATCCTGCCACGCAATCGTGGCCAGAATAAAGAAACAGCGAGCATTAATATAGTCTGGCTCGTATTTCTTATTCTTGATACCCATTTTTATTTCTCCAGGAAAAGGGAAATCCTTATCCAGATTTATAATGTTATCTGCTATGATATGGAAATCTCCCTTCACATAGTATTCATGAGCCCACATAAATTCTTCAAAGGTTGGAATGTATTGGTGCTTTTTAAGGTGGTCCCAAAAGGGTTGTACAAACACATATTTGCGCAGTTGTTCCTCAAATATAGAAGATGCTGGAACCGACCCGTCCTGAACCTCGGTATTTTCTGCATAAGCGGCCTCAATATTGATATTTTCACTGCTCATTTTGATACCAATTAGATTAGTTTGACTTTGTTAATTAGCAATTGAGAGTGTGGTATGGGGCTCCAAAAGACCCTCAATATCTCGCTTCTGACACCAAAAATGTCACGGGCCGGTACCAAGAGCTACCGGCTGTCAGGATATTTTCGCGACTTCCCCCCCCCCCAATGTGGAGAGGTTTATGAATAAGCCCTGAGTGTGGGATCGTTTCTTAGAGGGTAGATTAAAGTACCCCCCCCCACCACGCTCAGAAATTGTTACTGAGACCAATGTTTAGTTTGTAAATTTATCAGTTTATTAAGGGATAATACACACTAAGGGATCAAGGTTCAGGAGAGGTGTAAATCAATGGAGTGAAAGGGTAGGAGTTGAGCCCTGTAAGAAAGTAAAAGTATGTGTGTGTGTGTGTGTGTGTCTGTATATTTACCTTCCTTCCTTAATTTGATCGTCAGAAGTGCTGGCAGGCTCAATTGGAGATCTGCAAGGGGGCCGGCGTCCCAGTAACCGGGGTGACCCCTTCCTGCTACTGGCAGGCAAGGCTCCGGTCCCGTGGCAAGTGGCAGACGCAGGCTGGGCTGGCTTCTTTGGTCCGATTCGGTCCGGGCTAGGCAGGCAGAGTTCCAGGGAGCGGGCACGACCCCCACGGAGCGAGCACAGGCGGCGCCCCCCTTTCTCTCCGTTCCTCCGAACGCGGGAGTGGCATCCAAGCAGGTCCAGGTGCTGCAGCGGGGTCTGTCCAAAGCAGGCAGAGAGGGCGAGCAGAGTCCTAAAAACCCCCCGCAGATTTTTCTCTTTCTTCTTTTTTATAGACCAAAGACCATTGTTCCAAAAGGTACCACTGTCTGAATTAGCCAATCACCATTGGCCATGTATATTTACGTTTTTAATCTATTGTTTTTTCTTCTGCCAGTCATCATAACCTTTATGTTGTTCCTTTGCTATGCACCTATCTCGCAGGGCAAGAGGCCTGCTCATTCTGTCCTTGAGTGAAAGCGTCACTCCTGTTTTGCTGGCTTGAAAGGCATCTTTTGTTTAGTCTTATGTGGGGTAAAGAAGATAGGGCGTTCCCCACAACCACCCATTAACATCAGGGTAGTTTTTAACAGACCATTGTACCTTTCAACTTTCCCTGAGGCTTGTGCATATTATGGGATATGGTAGATTCACTCAATACCATGTTCTTTAGCCCAGTCAGTCACAAGACTGTTTTTGAAATGAGTCCCATTGTCTGACTCAATTCTTTCTGGAGTACCATGTCTCCACAAGATTTGCTTCTGAAGGCCCAGGACATGGTAGAGCTTCTTGAGCCTGTTGCACCACTTCTTCTGGTGGCATTCCAAACTGTGTGCCTTCTGGCCAGTTTGTAATTGCTTCTATAATACCTGGATGATTAGGCCTTCCTACTCGAGCTCACTGGGTAATTAAAGCAGTCAATTTACTCCAAGTCGCATTGGTGGCATGATGGATAGGAGAAAGGTTACTCCCTAACATAGAATCATAGAATCATAGAATCATCAAGGTTGGAGGGGACCATAAATATCATCAAGTTCTAACCCCCCTGCCATGAGCAGGGAATCGTACCACTAGACCAGGTTGCACAAACCTCGTCCAACCTGGCCTTAAAAACCTCCATGGATGGGGCATCAACAACCTCCCTGGGCAACCCATTCCAGTTCCTCACCCCCCTTACAGTGGTTATGGGTTTCAGCTCCACTATCAAAGCATCGGAGCAACCAAGGAAGAATTCCCTCACCATCAGTGCGGGTGAAGTCCTTGCTCATGAGGTGCAGTTCCTTCATAGAGAAAGGCTGGACAAGGTCATAATCGTCATCCGCTGTATTTTGCATATAATTATATATATTTTCTTTTATAATTTGTGTTTAATTAAAGCTGTGTAGTTTATTTTTAAATCGAGCAAAGTCTCCCTCTTTTTCTCTCACTCCTTCCCTACCTGGGAGGGAAGGGGGAGGGGATTGAGAGCATTGTTGTCGATACTGAGCCAAATGGTAACAAAAATTTATTGGAGTCCAACGTGGGGTTGATTTTAAGCCAAGATTATAAAATTTCACTAATCGGGAGTGTTCAAAATTCCATCTCTGATGGTAAGTATTCCTCAGACAGCTATGGGCAACACTCCTGCTGAATTTAATGATGGATTGAAAACTGAACAGACACTTTCTCCTTCATTGGGTGCTTTGATGACAATTCAAGACCAACTGTGTGTGAAGAGGCCTTCAGAGCATGACAGTATGGAGACATAATCTCTGATTCCCATCCGTTCCACACCTCAACCGTTGAACAAATGACTGACAGAAAGAATAAGATGTTAAACAGATGGGGAGGTAAACCCCGGAATCTCTCTAGAGACAACTGGTCACGTGTTGCAGTCATTAAGACGAGACGTCCTGCTACGAGACAGCAGCGAGAGAGACAGGACCCACTTCGAATTGCTTGTGTAATTATTTTAAAGCGGACATGAGAGTCTGGGACAAGATTCTCCAGATAAGCGTGCAGGAGCTACTAAACAGAAAAAAAATGGCAGGAGATGGTTCTTTCAAGAAGAAGGCTGCACCAGTCTGCACCCAAGGTGGTGCATTGACCTCTAGGTCAGGAGAACCAAGTTTACAGAACTGTGTGGATTCGGTAGCCTGGCACATTAGAACCACAAAAGTATTAGAGCCTTGGTGGACACTGGTGCACAGTGCACACTAATGACATCGAATCATAAAGAGACAGACTCCATCACTAGTGCTGGAGTGATGGTAGGATCTCAACAACTGACTGTTGTGGAGGCCGATGTGAGCCTCACTGGTAAGGAGTGGCAAATGCACCCTGCAGTGACTGGCCCAAATGCTCCATGGATCCTTGGCATAGACTATCTCAAGAAAGGATATTTCCGTGACCCAAAAGGGCACCAGTGGGCCTTTGGTATGGCAGCTGTAGAGATTGAGGACACTGAACAGCTGTATACTTTGCCTGGCCTTTCAGATGACCCTTCTCTAGTGGGGTTGCTGAAGGTTGAAGACCAGCAGGTGCCAACTGTCTCTTCAACGGTGCATAGACGAAAATATCGCAACAACAGAGACTCTGTGATCCCCATCCATAAGCTGATCCAGCAACTGGAATGTCAAGGAGTGATCAGCAGAACTCATTTACCCTTTAACAGTCTTATTTCACCAGTGTGAAAGCCTGATGGCAAGTGGAGGCTAGAACTTCAGTACAAGCCGGAGTTGAAAGCAGCTAGGTGGTATGCCACTATTGACATTGCTCATGCCTTTTTCTCTATTCCTCTAGCACCAGAGTGCAGGCCACAGTTTACTTCCACCTGGAGGGGAGTCCAGTACACCTGGAATCGACTGCCCCAGGGGTGGAAACACAGCTCAGCCATTTGCCATGGACTGATCTACGATGCACTGGAGAAGGGTGGAGCTCCAGAACACCTGCAGTACATCGATGACATCATTGTGTGGGGTGACACACCAGAAGAAGTTTTTGAGAAAGGTAAAAAGATCATCCAAATTCTTCTGGATGCTGGTTTTGCTGTAAAAAGGAGCAAGGTCAAAGGACCTTCATGAGAGATCCAGTTCCTGGGAATCAAGTGGCAAGATGGATGTTGCCAGATCCCAATGGATGTGATTAACAGAATAACAGCTATGGCTCCACCATCTACTAAAAAGGACAGTCAAACCTTTTTAGGGACTGTTGGTTTCTGGAGAATGCATATTCCAGGTTATAGTGAAATTGTGAAATCTCTCTATGAGGTGACCTGAAAGAAGAGTGACTTTAAATGGGGTCCTGTACAACTGAAAGCTTTTGAGCAGATCAAAAAGGAGATTGTGCAGGCAATGGCCCTTGGATCAGTTTCAACAGGGCCAGATATCAAAAATGTGCTCTACACTGCAGCCAGGCACAAAGGTCCTACCTGGAGCCTCTGGTAGAAAGCACTAGGTAAAACTCGAGGTCGACCCTTGGGATTCTGGAGCCGGAGGTACAGAGGTTCTGAGGCCAACTACACAACAACTGAAAGGGAGATACTTACAGCATATGAAGGAGTAAGAGCAATTCTGGAAGTTATTGGCACTTAAGCGCAGCTCCTCCTGGCACCCAGACTGCCAGTACTGAGCTTCATGTTCCACAGTAACCTTTCTGATATCCATCATGCCACCTATGTGAAATGAAGTAAATGGACTGATTTAATCAGCCAGCGAGCTTGAGTAGGAAGGCCTAATCATCCAGGTATTGTAGAAGCAATTAGAAACTGGCCAGAAGGCACACACTTTGGAATGCCACCACAAGAAGTGGTGAGACACGCTCAAGAAGCTCCACCATATGATCACCTACCAGAGACTGAGAAACAATTTGCCCTTTTCACCGATGGCTCCTGTCGTCTTGTAGGGAACGGCCAGAAGTGGAAAGCTGCCGTGTGGAGTCCTACACGACTGGTTGTTCAAGCAGCTGAAGGAGAAGGTGAATTGAGTCAGTTTGCAGAGGTCAAAGCCATCCAGCTGGCTTTGGACATTGCTGAGCAAGAGGAGTGGCCAAGACTCTATCTCTACACTGACTCACGGATGGCAGCAAATGCCTTGTGGGGTTGGCTAAAGCAGTGGCAGCAGAACAACTGCCAGCAAAAAGATAAACCTGTTTGGGTTGCTGATCTGTGGATCATTGCAGCTGGGATAGAGAAACTAGTTGTGAAAGTGCATCATGTAGATGCACACGTGCCTCTGAGTCAAGCCACTGAGGAACATCGACACAACCAACAAGCAGATGAGACTGCTCAAGTGTTCCAAATAGACTTAGACTGGGAACATAAGGGTGAGCTCTTTCTGGCTTGATGGGCCCATGATGCTTCAGGTCATCAGGGCAGAGATGCAACATACAAATGGGCTCGTGACCGAGGGGTGGACTTAACCATGGACGTTTTTGCGCAGATGATCCACGACTGTGAAACATACGCTGCAATTAAGCAGGCAAAACGGTTGAAACCTTTGTGGCATGAGGGGAGGTGTATGGAGGTATGGAGAGGCTTGGCAAATTGACTATATCACACTGCCTCAGACCCGCCAGGGTAAGCGCTATGTGATTACAATGGTGGAAACAAGTAAAGGATGATTGGAAACATATCTTTTGCCTCATGCCACAGCCCGGAATACTATCTTGGGCCTTGAGAAGCAAATCTTGTGGAGACACGGTAGTCCAGAAGGAATTCAGTCAGACAATGGGACTCATTTCATAAACAGTCTTGTCAGTGACTGGGCTAAAGAGCGATATCAAGTGGATCTACCATATCCCATACTATGCACAAGCCTCAGGGAAAATTGAAAGGTACAATGGTTTGTTGAAAACGATCGTGAAGGCAATGGGTGGTGGAAATTTCAAAAACTTGAATAAAAATTTGGCAAAGGCCACCTGGTTAGTTGATACCAGGGGATCCATCAATCAGGCTGGTCCTGTTCAGTCAGACCTTCTACATACTGCAGATGGGGATCATAGAATCATAGAATCATAGGGGTTGGAAGGGACCTCGAAAGATCATCTAGTCCAACCCCCCCTGCCAGAGCAGGGTCACCTAGAGTACATCACACAGGAAGGCGTCCAGGCGGGTCTTGAATGTCTCCAGTGAAGAAGACTCCACAACCTCTCTGGGCAGCCTGTTCCAGTGCTCTGTCACTCTTACAGTAAAAAAATGTTTTCTGATATTCACCTTAAACCTCCTATGCTCCAATTTGTATCCATTACTCCTTGTCCTATCACTGGTCATCACTGAAAAAAGCTTAACTCCATCTTCTTGACACTCACCCTTTACGTATTTGTAAACATTGATGAGGTCACCCCTCAGTCTCCTTTTCTCCAAACTAAAGAGACCCAGCTCTCTCAGCCTTTCCTCATAAGGGAGATGTTCTACTCCCTTAATCATCTTTGTGGCTCTGCGTTGGACTCTTTCCAGCAGTTCCCTGTCCTTCCTGAACTGAGGGGCCCAGAACTGGACACAATACTCCAGATGCGGCCTCACCAATGCAGAATAAAGAGGTAGGAGAACCTCTCTTGACCTACTAACCACACCCTTTCTAATGCACCCCAGGATGCCATTGGCCTTCTTGGCCACAAGGGCACATTGCTGGCTCATGGTCATCCTCCTGTCCACCAGGACCCCAGATCCCTTTCACCTACACTGCTCTCCAGCAGGTCAGCCCCCAACCTGTACTGGTACATGGGGTTTCTCTTCCCCAAATGCAAAACTCTACACTTGCCCTTGTTGAACTTCATCAGGTTTTTCCCCGCCCAAGTCTCCAGCCTGTCTAAGTCCCTCTGAATGGCAGCACAGCCTTCTGGTGTGTCAGCCACTCCTCCCAGCTTGGTGTCATCAGCAAACTTGCTGAGGGTACATTCTGTACCCTCATCCAGGTCGTTGATGAAGATGTTGAACAACACCGGTCCCAGTACCGACCCCTGAGGGACTCCACTAGTCACAGGCCTCCAACTAGATTCTGCCCCATTGACTACAACTCTCTGACTTCTTCCTTTCAACCAGTTCTTGATCCACCTCACTGCCTGATCATCAAACCCATACTTGATCAACTTATCTACAAGGTTGCTGTGGGAGACGGTGTCAAATGCTTTACTGAAATCAAGATAGACCACATCTACCGCTCTACCATCATCTATCCACCTAGTAATTTCCTCATAGAAGGCTATGAGGTTAGTCAAACATGATTTACCCTTAATAAAACCATGTTGACTGCTCTTGATGACCCCCATGTCCTTGATATGTCTAGAGATAGTGCCAAGGACAAGTTGTTCCATCACCTTTCCAGGGATGGAGGTGAGGCTGACCGGTCTATAGTTACCCGGGTCCTCCTTCTTGCCCTTCTTGTAGACTGGAGTGACATTTGCTATCCTCCAGTCCTCAGGCACCTCTCCTGTTACCCATGACTTACTGAAGATGATGGAGAGTTGTCACCATTTGACTCAGGTCCGACAACAATGCTCTCGATCCCCTCCCCCCCCCCCCCAGGTAGGGAAGGAGAGAGAGAAAAAGAGAGAGACTTGGCTGGATTGAAAGCTAAACTACACAACTTTAATTAAAACACTAATAAATCATACAAGAAAATATATACAATTATATACAGATATATTCAGATATGGGCAAAAGCCTCTCGCCTCCCCCCACCCCCAGCAACTCCCACAGCACTCCCCTGAACTGGGAAGAGTCCCGAGGAATCCCGGAGCTGCTGCTGGAGAAAGCAGAGAGTTATGAGGGTCAGGAGAGCTCGAGCCTAAGGGTCGACGGTGATGGATGAACAGATATGTTAATTAGGAAGTCAGATTTGTATTGGACAGAAGCAATTAAACCAGAAGGAACCTGTGACAGGTCCCACAGTATTTACAGATGGATCAGGAAAGACCAGAAAGGCAGCTGTTGTCTGGTATGATAGTCATCAGTGGCAACATATAATTGAGCAACAAGAAGGTTCACCTCAAATTGTTGAACTTTGTGCTGTTACTCTGGTATTCCAATGATTTACTTGTGCAGTGAATGTTGTTACAGACTCAGCCTATGTAGCGGGGCTGGTCCAGCGACTGGATAAGGGAATCTTAGGGGATGTAAGTAATGCTTTGTTATTTGGTGTGCTATGGTTATTATGGTTGACAAATCAAAAAAGATCACAACCGTATTATATTTTGCATGTTAAAAGCCATACCAATTTACCTGGATTCTTGGTGGCTGGCAATGCACGGGCAGACCAATTGGTTTCGGCTGTAGCAATGGGACCGGTGCCTAATGTGAAACAACAAGCGATTGAATCTCATCGGTTTTTGCATCAAGGCTTTAGTGCCTTGAAGCTTCATTTTAATTTAACAACTGCAGAGGCCCGTTCTATTGTTGCAGCCTGCCCTGACTGTCAGGGCCAGCATGTACCTGCGTATTATGGTACAAATCCCAGACGTCTGCAAGCTTTGCAAATTTGGCAATCTGATGTTACTCACATTGGAGAGTTTGGTAAACTTAAATATGTGCATGTGTCTGTTGACACATTTTCTTCAGTCATAGTAGCTACTGCATATGCAGGAGAAACGGCTCGGGATGTTATTAGGCATTGGCAGTGAGCTTTTGCTATATGTGCTGTTCCACTTCAGATTAAGACCGATAATGGTCCTGCTTACGTTTCCGGCCGAGTGAAAAACTTCTTACAGCTTTGGGGGGTTACCCATGTCACCGGTATCCCTCAGTCTCCTACCAGACTTTGTGGAACGTGCACATGGTACACTCAAACACATTCTTCAAAAATAAAAAGGGGGATTGCTGGTGAACCCCCTGAAGCCTGGTTAAATAAAGCTATGCTGAATTTTGTTATTATAACAGAGGATTTGCAGGAGCCACCTATGGTTCACCACTTTGAGTCACTGCGTAAATTGACTACTGTTTCCCCCGGTGTCAAGGTTAGGGTGAAAGACCTGCAGAGTGGTCAATGGTCACCTCCATGTGATTTATTAACCTGGGGAAGAGGGTATGCTTGTGTCTCCACAGATGGTGGCCTCCGGTGGGTTCCTGCTTGCTGTATTCGGCCTGTTATGAATGATTCACACAAGTGAAGAAAGGATGGTCCGACGACCAAAGCAGAACGCATTTTGCCCATATATAGAAATGCTACAGCTTGGTGTAATTATGCTCCTTCTAACATATTGCGCTCTTTTTCTGTTCTAGTTGCTTTGTTTGTAGGGATGTTTTAATTTGTGGGGAAAGAGCGTGGGGGGGGGTTCTATCGAAACCTAATGGTGGGCCATGTAGTCTTGGGCGGCTTACATTACTAACACCCAACCTTACTATGATTGCGAACTGGGGATGTTGGTTGAGTAAGCAGACCAATGCTGCATTGATTGTGTCGAGTGGCTTGTTTATTGATGTTGATAGTGTTAGACATGCTATATTATAAAATAGAGCTGTAATAGATTTTTGTTATTAGCCCAAGGACATGGATGTGAAGACTTTGAGGGAATGTATTGTACGAATATGGCAGATCATTGAAGAAATTGCGAGTGAATAACTTGTTTAAGAGATGGGTACTGTCAAGGTGGTTGCTATCTTTGATAAGAACTGGATTGTTGGTTTTGTTCATTATTGTAGTTGTGTTACTGATGTTGCCATGTCTTGGGTCTCTGCTGCGAAGGGCCCTGCAGTGGATGGCAAGGGCAATTTCTGTAGCACAAATACAAAAAGGGGGAATTGTGGGAAACCTCAGCTGGTCCGAGGGATAGGAATGCAAGTTTGATGTTAACCTTGAGCAGATAACCATATACCCTTGAAGAGGCTGGAAAGCCCTGAGAAGAGCTGAGTAAACAAGATAAGGAACTGCCAGAAGGAGACTGCCAGACCGCCAGATGGGACATGTAGAAGAAGCTTATTGAAGTTACAGCAGAGAAGAAGTTGTCTAATCATGAACTGTTGATCCTTGGCTGAACCAATGAGATATAGACACACATGCTTAGGAGAGGATAGAAAAAGGCTTGTTAGAATAATAAAGTGTCCTTTTGCACAAGCTTATGTGTTGTGTCCGTTAGAACAACAGAATTTTCAAAAACTGGGACAAAAATTTGGCAAAGACCACCTGGTTATTTAATACCAGGGGATCCATTAATCGGGCTGGTCTTTCTACATACTGCAGATGTGGATAAAGTCCCTGTGGTATGTGAAATGAACCTGCTGGGTAAAAGTGTCTGGGTCTATCCTGCTTCAGGCAAAGGTAAACCTGTCCGGGGTGTTGCTTTTGCTCGGGGAGATGGACATACCTCGTGTATGATGATGGAGGATGGTGAAGTACAACGTGTACCTCAAGGTAATCTGACACTGGGGGAGAATCCTTAATTTGGCAGCTGGTAAAGTACAGAGCCTATATGTAATATATGGTATGGAATAAGGGGTGGAATGTCCTGGTTTGAGCCAGGATGAAGCCAATTTTCCTTTTACTGATTTTTTCCTTCAGTAAACTTTCTTTTAACTAGTAGCAGAGTTTTCCAACTAAGACTCATAAGAATGGAATGTTTTTCTAACTGCTGGGTCTTCAAGGTCGCACCTTTACTCTGCTGGCTCAGACACTACGGGGAGATCTATGACCCCCCCCCGTAGGAGGCTGAGTTAGACAGACAGCAAAATTGGCCAGAGACATTCCAGTCCATATATCTACGTAAGCTCAGAGGAAGGTGAGAGATCACAGAAGACAACTTCCTTCCTGCTTCTTCTTCCCTTCTCTTCCGTCCACAGCCGTGTCCGGGGAGGACTCCGTCCATCCATCACCGTCGACCCCTAGGCTTGAGCTCTCCTGACTCTCATAACTCTGCACTCTCTCTTTGGCAGCAGTCCAGAATTTTTTGGGTCTGTTTGCAGCTAAGGAGAGTGCTGTGGGAGTTGCTGGGCGTGGGAGGAGGCGAGAGGCTTTTGCACATATCTGAACATAGTTGTATATAATTGTATATATTTTCTTATATCACTAGTGTTTAATTAAAGCTGTCTAGTTTAGTTTTCAATCCAGTAAAGTCTCTCTTTTTCTCTCTCTCCTTCCCTACCTGGGTGGGAGGGGGAGGGGTCGAGAGCATTGTTGCCGAACCTGAGTCAAACGGTGACATTAATAAACTTAGCATTTGGTAATTTCCATCATTAAGTTTAAAGATTATACAATCCTTTAAGTTTGATAATGAACATTCTAGGCCTAGTATAAAACTTGATAATAAGAAAGGTGCTAGCATTTTAATGGTTAACCTTTATTTTTGATCTAACTACAAGTAGTACATTTCACTGTTAAGTTGTCCTTTGCATTCAAACTTCAACTTCTGTTCCAATCTCCCAGTTTTCCTACAATTTGACTGTACTTGTGCCTTCTACTTTAAGGAGTTATATGCAATAAATCTTGATCTGTGCATATACGTCTTGTCTGCCATCCCACCCCATTCATGACATCTGTCTAAAAATGTCTCATAGGCAAGGAAATAATCTCTGCTCTAAGAAACTGTCTCTCACTGACTGCAGGATGTGAAGGAGACATCTTCATCCTCTGAGAGCTGGGATTAAGATTGTGCGTCTTTTCTAAGACCCTTCAATAGCCCATCTTTGTAAATTGCATGCAGGGAGTGACTGTGGGAAACAGCACAGACTTCTATGAGAACAGCCATGAAACTGATGGGAATGAGGAAGAAATGAGATGTGAAAGATATCTGCAGTGAAGGCTTTTTGCTAAACATCTGGCACTGGCTTGCGCTTCCCTCAAGAACCTTGCTTGGATGGGCCCTTGGCCCAATCCGGCATGTTAATTCCTACATTCCTGGAGCATTTACAGGCATCATAGCAAAACTTTTGGCTCTTAAACTAGGGAGAGAGGCAGCTCAGAGGTGAAGGTTGAGACTCAAATGAGACTACTAGAGATGCCTCTTTGCTGAGGATCACCCCCAGGACAGGAACAGGACATCTACCCTTTTATGCAGTCTTCTGAACACTTAATCTTCCTAAAAACTTTTTTTTTTTTTTTAAAATCCAGGAACAACAGCACCAAGAGACACTGAGTGTCTCCCAAGACACAAGGCTAGACATGCCCATGATGCCTCCTTCACCATTCTGCTCACATGGATTATTATCAATTATTGCTTTTTCAGGTAGGCAGTGATGAAATTGCTACAAGAAGTCTGAAGGCAATCAAGAGAGACTTCAGAGCCTTAGGACAACTGGTTAGGTGATCAGGAGCACAAGTGGTGTTCTCATCTATCCCTTCAGTTGCAGGGAATGATGAGGAAGGATCGGGAAGAGTCAGCAGATCAATACCTGGCTCCAAGCCTGGTGTCACCAGCAGGATCTTGGGGTTTCCAGTCATGGGTCAGTTTACATGACACCAGGCCTGCTGGCAACAGACAGCATACATCTGTCTCAAAAGGGGGAAAAGGATTCTTGCACAGGAGTTAGCAGGGCTCATTGAAAGAGCTTTGAATTACATTTGAAGGAGGAAAGGAATGAAACCAGGCTCACTAGACACAAGCCTGGGGGAGACACTGCAATGTTACTGGGGCGTAGTGCTACTGAGGTCCTTCAGTCTGCCATCTCAGTGGAGGTAGGAAATAGAGAACCATGCAGCAGCATAGACACAAGGGTTATTGATGGGTTAGAAACCATGGAAGTGCCTGAGAATAGTCAGGTAGGAATTAGGGCTTCTCCCTTCAGAAAGGTGACAGGATCAATAGCCCAACTGAAGTGCATCTACACCAGTGCACGTAACATGGGCAACAAACGAGAGAATCTGGAAGCCATTGTGCAGCAGGAAAGCTATGATATTGTTGCCATCACAGAAACATGGTGGGATGACTTGCATGACTTGAGTGCTGCAATCAATGGCTACAAACTCTTCAGAAGGGATAGGGGAGGCAGGAGAGGTGGTGGGGTGGCCCTGTATGTTAGGGAGTGCTATATATGCCTGGAGCCTAATGATAGTGACAATAGGATTGAGTGTTCATGGGTAAGAATCAGGGGGAAGGCCAAGAAGGCAGACATCATGGTGGGAATCTGTTACAGACCACCCAACAAGGATGGAGAAACAGACAAAGTATTCTATAGACATCTGAGAGAAGTTTCTCAATTGCTTGCCCTTGTTCTTGTCTGGGCCTTCAACTTCCCAGATGTTGGCTGGAAACATAATACAGCAGAGAGGGAACAGTCCCAGAGGTTCCAACAGTGTGCCCAAGGGGCCAAGAAGGCCAACAGAATCCTGGCTTGTATCAGCCATAGTGTGGCCAACCAGACTAGGGAAGTGAATTGTCCCCCTGTGCTCAGCACTGGTGAGGCTGCACCTCGAATCCTGGGTTCAGTTTTTGGCCTCTCACTACAAGAAGGACATTGAAGGGCTGGAGCATGTCCAGAGAAGGACAACAAAGGTGGTGAAGGGTCTGGAGAACAAGTCTTATGAGGAGCAGCTGAGGGAACTGGATGTGTTTAGCCTGGAGAAAAGGAGGCTGAGGGGAGACCTCCTCTCTCTCTACAGCTCCTTGAAAAGAGGTTGGAGCAAGGGGGTGTTGGTCACTTCTCCCAAGGTAGAAGCAATAGGACAAGAGGAAATGGCTTTAAGTTGTGCCAGAAGAGATTTAGATTGGATATTAGGAACAATTTCTTCCCCAAAAGGGTTGTCAGGAACTGGAACAAGCTGCCCAGGGCAGTGGTGGAGTCACCATCCCTGGAGGGATCTAAAAGCGACGTAGATGTGTGTAATGTTTTGTTACATTTCTAATGGAAAAGAAGAAAGAAACAGCGGCACAAGTGGCTCCGAGTGGATGACATGCCACGGGAGGAGGCAGGTCGACCTTAAAGGGTGCGCTCTCCCTTGTAACCAGGATATTCTGACACTGGTTTGCATCATAGAATCATAGAATCCTAGGGGTTGGAAGGGACCTCGAAAGATCATCTAGTTCAACCCCCCTGCCAGAGCAGGGTCACCTAGAGTACATCACACAGGAAGGCGTCCAGGCGGGTTTTGAATGTCTCCAGTGAAGGAGACTCCACAACCTCTCTGGGCAGCCTGTTCCAGTGCTCTGTCACTCTTACAGTAAAAAAATTTTTCCTGATATTCATCTTAAACCTCCTATGCTCCAACTTGTATCCATTACTCCTTGTCCTATCACTGGTCATCACCGAAAAAAGCTTAACTCCATTGTCTTGACACTCACCCTTTACATATTTGTAAACATTGATGAGGTCCCCCCTCAGTCTCCTTTTCTCCAAACTAAAGAGACCCAGCTCCCTCAGCCTTTCCTCATAAGGGAGATGTTCCACTCCCTTAATCATCCTTGTGGCTCTGCGCTGGACTCTTTCAAGCAGTTCCCTGTCCTTCTTGAACTGAGGGGCCCAGAACTGGACACAATATTCCAGATGTGGCCTCACCAATGCAGAATAGAGGGGGAGGAGAACCTCTCTTGACCTACTAACCACACCCTTTCTAATACATCCCAGGATGCCATTGGCCTTCTTAGCCACAAGGGCACACTGCTGACTCATGGTCATCCTCCTGTCTACCATGACCCCCAGGTCCCTTTCACCTACACTGCTCTCCAGCAGGTCAGCCCCCAACCTGTACTGGTACATGGCGTTTTTCTTCCCCAAATGCAAAACTCTACACTTGCTCTTGTTAAACTTCATCAGGTTTTTCCCCGCCCAAGTCTCCAGCCTTTCTAAGTCTCTCTGAATGGCAGCACAGCCTTCTGGTGTGTCAGCCACTCCTCCCAGCTTGGTGTCATCAGCAAACTTGCTGAGGGTACATTCTGTGCCCTCATCCAGGTCGTTGATGAAGATATTGAACAACACCGGTCCCAGTACCGACCCCTGAGGGACTCCACTAGTCACAGGCCTCCAACTAGATTCTGCCCCATTGACTACAACTCTCTGACTTCTTCCTTTCAACCAGTTCTTGATCCACCTCACTGCCTGATCATCAAACCCATACTTGATCAACTTATCTACAAGGATGCTGTGGGAGACGGTGTCAAATGCTTTACTGAAATCAAGATAGACCACATCTACCGCTCTACCATCATCTATCCACCTAGTAATTTCCTCATAGAAGGCTATGAGGTTAGTCAAACATGACTTACCCTTGGTAAAACCATGTTGACTGCTCTTGATGACCCCCATCTCCTTGATATGTCTAGAGATAGTGCCAAGGACAAGTTGTTCCATTACCTTTCCAGGGATGGAGGTGAGGCTGACCGGTCTATAGTTACCCAGGTCCTCCTTCTTGCCCTTCTTGTAGACTGGAGTGACATTTGCTATCCTCCAGTCCTCAGGCACCTCTCCAGTTACCCATGACTTACCGAAGATGATGGAGAGTGGACTAGCAATGACCTCCGCCAGCTCCCTCAGCACCCTTGGATGCATTTCATCCGGACCCATCGATTTATGGATGTCCAGATTATGCAACTGATCCCTAACCCAATCCTCATCTACTATGTCCTCACCTATCTTGACTACTTCTGGGGTTATATGAATCTGGGGCTCATGGGAAAAGCCTGTAGGAGTAAAGACAGAGGCAAAGAAGGCATTCAGCACCTCTGCCTTCTTCATATCCTCTGTCACCAGGGCACCCACCTCATTCAGCAGTGGGCCTATATTGCCTCTGGTATTAGCTTTGTTGGCTATGTATTTGAAAAAGCCCTTTCTACTATCCTTAACCCGACTTGCAAGGTTAAGTTCCAAGGAGGCCTTAGCTTTCCTAGTTGCCTCCCTACATTCTCTGACAACATTCCTATATTCCTCCCAAGTGACCAGCCCCTCCTTCCATGATCTATAGATTTTCCTCTTCCACTTGAGTTTCCCCAGCAGTTCCTTTTTTAACCACGCTGGTCTCCTAGCTCCCTTACTAGATTTTCTACCCATTGGGACACACTGATGCTGTGCTTGCAAGAAGTGGTCCTTGAATATTGTCCAGCTATCTTGAGCCCCTTTACCTTCTAGCACTCTGTCCCATGGGACTTCCCTTAACAATTGGTTGAGGAGGCCAAAGTTTGCTCTGTAGAAGTCCAGGGTTCTGGTCCTGCTGGAAATTCTGTTCCTCCCACACAGGATCCTGAACTCCACCATCTCGTGGTCACTGCAGCCAAGGTTGCCATTGACCACCACTGCTTCAATAAGGCCCTCCTTGTTGGTGAGCACAAGATCCAGCAGCGCTCCTCTTCTAGTCGGCTTATCCACCATTTGCATTAAGAAGTTGTCATCAATGCATTGGAGGAACCTCCTAGACTGTGAAAGGCTGGCTGTATAAGTCTTCCAGCAGATATCGGGATAGTTAAAATCTCCCATGAGGACCAAGGACTGTAGTTGTGAGGCTGCTTTCAGCTGCCTGTAGAAAGCCTCATCAACTTCCTCATCTTGATCTGGAGGTCTGTAGTAGACCCCCACAACTGTGTCACCCATACCAGCCTGCCCTTTAATTCTTACCCACAGAATTTCAACTTGCCCCTCATCAGCCCCTGTACAAAACTCAATACATTCTAGTTGCTCTCTCACATAAAGAGCAACTCCACCACCTCGCTTCACCGACCGATCTTTCCTAAAAAGCACATAGCCATCCATGGCCACATTCCAGTCGTGTGAGCTGTCCCACCATGTCTCTGTTATTGCTACCAGATCATAACCCTTAGACTGCACACAGACCTCTAACTCTTCCTGTTTATTCCCCATGCTGCGTGCATTGGTGTACAGGCATTTCAGGAAGCAAGTAGAGCACATCGGTGGGACTAAATCCTCCTTAGCCCATCCTCCTACAGGCCCTGGTATGTTCCTCTTGGGCTTGTCCCTAACAGACCCAGTTTTCTCCCCTTCCCCCTTCACATCTAGTTTAAAGCTCTCTCAATGAGCCCTGCTAAGTCCTGCCCCAAAAGCCTTTTCCCCCTCTGGGACAGGTGCATCCCACCTGCCACCATCAGGCCAGGTGTCTCATAGAGCAGCCCATGATCAAAAAAGCCAAAGCCCTGCCTTTGGCACCAGTCTCTTAGCCATTCGTTCATCATTAAACTCTTCCTGCTTATCTCTCCACCCATTCTTGCAGGAGGTATGGAGGCAAACACGACTTGTGCTCCAGACCCCCTAACTAGCCGTCCCAGGGCCCTGAAGTCTCTCTTCATTGCCCTTACATTTCTTGTAGTAATTTCGTCACTGCCAACCTGAAAAATCAGCAGTGGGTAGTAATCAGATGGATTTACCATACTAGAGAGTTTCCTTTTAACATCTCTAATGCGAGCCCCAGGGAGGCAGCAGACCTCCCTGTGGGATGGGTCAGGTCTACAGATGGGCCCTTCTGTTCCCCTCAGAAGGGAGTCACCCACCACAATTACCCTCCTTTCCTTCTTAGTTGAAGAAGTCCTAAGTCGTGGAGCTGAGCGACAAGTCATAGGCAGTTCACTAGACAAATCTGTCACTCCAGCTTCATTTTCCTTTCCCTGAAGTTCCAAGACCTCGTACCTATTCTTCAAGGGCAATTCGGAGGATGGACGGAGTTGGGAGGGTTTTTTCTTGCCTCTCCGAGGACGGACCTCCCTCCATTCCTCCATGTTCCTAAAGTTCTCTCCTTCTGTCTGAGAACAGGAGGGGAGGGGATCCATCACTTGTTCTAGCATCTCTTCCTCCTGCCCTTGCCTCAGGGTTTGACTCCACCAATCTATTTCGTTCTCACATTCTCTGATAATTCTCAGTCTTTCAACCTCCTCTGTCAGTCTAACCACCTGCCTGAGGAGATCATCGATTTGCTCGCACCTCACACACGCGGTGCCACTGGCTCCCTCTGGCACCAGTGCCAGGCTCAGGCACTCGCTGCAGCCAGAGACCTGCACGGCTGCGTGCCTGCTCAGAACCTCCGTCTGAGTTCCCATATCCTTCTTCAGTACAGTTTTAGGGCGTGTTGCCACCATGCTAGAGAAATTTACTGGTGTTCTCTGCTTCCTGCCTCCACTCACGCCGCTCTCCCCCTGCCCTCGCGCCACTTCACTTCCTGTGACGGCCGCTGCCGCTCTGCGCTCTCACCGCTGCCGCGTGCTCTGAGGGAGCTGCCGAGATGGCCGCTTTTAAACCTTGCCGCGGTTCTCAGCCACACCCCCTGCCACGTCAGCCTTCCTGCTCCTCTCAGGATTCCCGCTCAGACTCGTCTCCTCGCTCTGCTCCGGCTTCGCCGTCTCCGGGAAGCCCGGTCTCTTCTCTAATCCTCAGTAATTAAAGGAGCAGCTCTCACCGCTGCCGCTCTGTGCTCTCACCGCTGCCGCGTGCTCTGAGGGAGCACGCGGCAGCGGTGAGAGCGCAGAGCGGATCATAGCGACCAGCCTCCCGTCCGGGCAATCCAAACAAATTGCCGAGTTTTTTACGTGGGTCCATGCCAAATTGGGGCCAGCATGGATGTCAAAGTGTTACAGCTCCACTATTACCACCCCTGTACCAAAATTAAAATGTAAAACCGTGATTGGCTTTAACAAATTCAACCACAGTTTATTTAAAGGGGCAGGGACACACGAGGATACTCAGGATAAATTCTGATGAACAAATTTAATGGTGTGAGAAACGTTTGTTGCGCCAATGAGCAGGCCCACACAGATCCTTCAGCGAAGCACAGTTTATTTACATTCTTGCAAGAATGGGTGACCTAAGCAAGTAGGCACACCTATAGCAAGGTGAATAACGGTTTATATTCCCTATTCCCGATGCAAAATTCCCTCCCCTGTTTCCCCACTGGCTGAGTACTCCAGGGTTTACAGCCTATCCGACGCTTCAAATTATCCTATAAGTTTCCCGCCCCTGTTTACACATTCCATTTTAGCAGTTTACTTTTTACCTTTTAAGGTAAAATTTTGATCTTTCTTGCCCCCTTGGCTGTCTTCCCAATTAACAATCTACTGGTGTCATCCTGCCCTGAGGAGCAACATACAAGTAGCTTTGTTCGGCCTTATCTTGGGCCATAAATCCTTCTCCATGTTCAGATCCCCCAGATGGAGCCCAATTAAGTCCCTCAGTTTCTTGGCCCATAAACCACTCCAGGTGTCACTGGAATGTGTAGATATCTCTTAAACAAACAATTATATTCCTAATACTAAAATATATATCTCAAACAAACTATATATTCCTATATGTGGTCCTAATATAAATGTGGTCAAACTATATGTTCCTAACACTAGAATATATATATGTGAACCAAACCAAACACTACATTTCTAACACTAGAATGCAAAATCAACACTACAATTCATTTCTAACAATGGGATTAAGTGAAATTGAGGAATCAGTGTAAATACAGTTGTCTCGTTTGAATTCAACACATTTCCAGTTGGAGATATTAACCACAGAAGTGAGAACGCAGAGGTAGAATATTACAGCACTGGATAGAGGGGGGGTGGATACTGTGCCTGTTGCTGCCCCCCGGTCGGGTAGTCGCTTTGTGTGTGCGTGAGCGGGCTGGTTAGATTTCTCCAGGGTAAGAGATAGCAGGAAAAATAAGTAAGACACCCGAGATATAATTATGCTTACGATTCCAAGGTTTGGTGGGTTGAGGCGTTTGAGGTGAGCCTCGGCGAGATGCGGCGAACAGCGGCGACAAGCGGCTGCGGTTGGTACTGCAATGACATCTCCGGCGCGGCAACGTCACGTGGCTTGAGCACGTGGCCGGGGGCGCGCGGCTGCGAATCTGCAGCGAGCTGAGAAGGCTGTCTCAACTGGAGAGCGGTGTCCTGGTTTGAGAGCGCTGCAATGATTTGAGGACGCTGAGATTTACAGGCGCTGTGGTGTGCTACAGTGCTCCGAAGTTGCAGTGTGCAGAGGCTGAGTCGAGGAGCTGGCGGCAGCAGGGCAGGACTTCTTTGTCTTTGGTTGCTACGTTATCAGCTCTTTTCTGCAATTAGGACCCAAGACCAGCAGCTCTGCACTAACTACTGCCTCTGTCCCTGTTGGGTCATTTTAGTGATAGTTCAGCTCGTGATTTATTTTCCTGTTGAGAGATTCTGGCTAGAGACTGAACCACTTATTGCCAGATCTCAGGGAAAAGCCACGCTTCAGGGTTCTTCAGGCCACTTCTGTGCCATCGAATTGGCTCTCATCTTCTTTCCAGTGATTCAGCAAGCACACTTCCTGCAATGAACAGCAACCAACACACCACAAACATCCAGCAGCATGCTGCAGTCCTTTACTTATACTTCCCTCCTGAGTCCCTGATTGGTAGGTTTTTCAAAACCTTGTTAGCATGTGTGCTGACCAATCAGACAAGGGTGTTCTGATCCTTCATTAATAAAACTGTTTTCCCACTCAATTCCTGTCAATCACTAAGCTGCTATGTCCTTGAGGAGTGTCCTTGACAGGCTTAGTTTATTATGTCTCTCTATTCAATAAACTGAGTTAATGAGATACATTATTTATTTATTATTAGTGTGTCATCAACAATGCAGTGCTGAGGGACATGGTTTAGTGGTCAACCTGCCAGCACTGTGTTAATCATTGGACTTGATGATCTTAAAGGTCTTTTCCAACCAAAACAGTTCTGTGATTCTATAATCTCTCTTCTGCTGGCAGGCAGGGCCAGTCCATCACAGCAGCTCAGGGAGGCCTGGGCACTTTCTGTTCGCATTTGTATGGAAACGGGAGATGCATAAAGCAAGCCAGATGCCAGCAAGAGAAACAATGGGGGAGGACCTAAAAGAAATGAATGGTTTGCAAAAGTGTGCATAAGTAATTACACACAACATCTCTTAAGTACAATCTAATCCTCTGTAGCACCCCTCGGAGAGAGGCAGCAGATAAAAAAACGTGTGTGCCACCAGCAGCAGAACTTCTCAAGGTGGTAATTTCTCATGCTGTCAGATAATGACATGATTTGGCTATCCTATTAATTAAAACCAGAGGAGGTGGGATCAGACCCACTGTTATCCAATGATGGAGCTGCAAACCCAGACCCATAAGCCATCCATGTACCACATCCCCTGGTACTGCAGGTTATATCTGCTGCAGTTGGCTTGACCCCAATTCACCGTACCTCACCAACAGGTAAAGGCTAATGAAATGGGGATCCTATGCTGCCCTGCCCATTGCTCATGCTGAGCAACATTGCAATCATGAGGAGATGCCTCCAAACTGCTGCATTTGCTTGGTACTTGCAGAGTGATTAATGGTGAATTGCTCAACCTCTAATGGCCATGGGTCCTCCCAATGGAAAACAGCTGTGACAAGTCCCTCTGCACACCCAAACACACCAGCCTGTACTACCAAGCAGCAGTTTAGTTTTATTTCAGACAAAACTGGCTTAGGAGGACTCAATATAATGAAGCTTAGTGATATTCTCTTTTCAGCACAGTCATCGAGGTGGAGGGATTGCAGCTGATCATGTCACGGGACTCTTTGCAGAGGTGGCCTCACCTCTATTAGTGATAGAATGAGGACGGTCGTCAGGATCAGGACTAAGATTTAACTGGACTGCTGGACCCCAAAACCCATCAGCTTCAGTATTATCTAACATTAGTGGTTCTCCTCTGGTAAGGCATGCTCTCCATAAATACTGAATTGCTGTTTCTCCTAGTCACTGCCCGTATTTATCCTGTAATGTTGACATCTGCAGAAGTTGCCAAGGCCATCCTGTAAAAGTGTCAATCCCCACCAGAATGTATTGATACCCATTTTGTCTGGGTAGCTCTGAAAAGTCTATTTGCCAATAATCACCTGGTTCTGTGCCAGATTTGAGCTTACCCATCTGAACTTTTTTCTTCATCACTGGATTATTCTTTAAACACACATCACATTTTGCAGTTATAATTTTGGCTTCCCCTAACATTTTGACTGATACCACTTGTCTTTTTAAAAGGGTAACTAAGGCTTCCACACCCCAATGATATTCTTAGTGTTTTGTCTGAATTATTTCTCTCATTAGGAGGGGCAGTACTAATACCTGTCCATTAGGTGTGACCCACCATCTGGCTGAATTTTTCTTTGCATCCAATAATTTTCCTAACTTATCACCTTCCTCTGAATATTTAGGTTCTTCCTTTGGAAGAGTTATTGTTTTGGTTGGAATCAAAGCCATTTTCAAAGATTTTTATCTTGCCGCCTTCCTGGCATCTCTATCTTATTCCCTCCAATCTCTTTTGTATTTCCCACCTGATGTGCTTTACAGTGCATGATTGTCACCTGGGGAGGCTTTTGAATGGCTTGCAGTAATTGCAAAATTTTGTTTTGATGTTTAATATTTGATCCTTGGGAGGATAATAATCCTCATTCTTTCCACAGCATCCCATGGACATGTACTACCCCAAAGGCATATTTTGAATCAGTCCAAATGTTCACCTTCTTTCTTTATTTCACTTAATTCAAGGGCCCTGGTTAAGGCAATAAGCTCTGCCTTCTGGACTGACGTGGTGCCAGGCAATGCTTTTGCCTCTGTGACTGAGTTTGCAGTTGTTACCACATATCCAGTGTATCGAACCCCATGTTCCACAAAACTGCTGCCATCTGTTTACAGCTCCCAGTCAGGGTCTTCTAATAGCGTGTCCTTCAAATCCTCCCGACTGGAATACACATGTTCAATGGTGATGAGGCAGTCATGTTCCAGTTGTCCTTCCTGTGAAGAACTTAGAAAAACTGCAGGATTCACTAGGTTAGTTGTTTTCAAAATCACATCATCTTGTTCAGTCAATACCACCTGGTATTTCATCATTCTGCTAGGGGATAACCAATGTCCCCCCTTTTGTTCTAAAACAGTTATTACCATGTGTGGGACATACACTGTTATTGTTCTTCCCAAAGTCAGTTTTCGGGCTTCTTGGATAAGCATCACTGTAGCAGCAACTGCTCGAAGACAAGTAGGCCACCCCTTACTTACAGTATCCAGTTGTTTGGAGAAATATCCGACTGGTCTCTTCCAGTCTCCCATTCTCTGGGTCAGCACTCCAAATGCTAGATGCTGTCCTTCATGAACAAACAACTGGAAATCTTTGGTTAAATCTGGAAGTCCCAGGGCAGGTGCAAACATTAATGCTCATTTCAGGCCTTTAAAGGCCTATTGCTGATCTGGACCCCATACAAAGGGAGAGTTCTTTTGAGCTTCATACAACAGCTTGGCTATTAGACCATAATTCATTATCCACAGGCGACACCACCCGGCTGTTCCCAGAAACACACTCAGTTCATGAACATTTTTGGGTTCCGGGATGCCACAAATAGCTTCCTTACGGTCTGTTCCCAATTGCCATTGTCCTTTTGAAATTTCAAAGCCCAGATATATCACAGTCTGTTTTGCTATTTGGGCTTTGTTTCTGGATACCTTGTATCCATTTAGTCCAAGAAAATGTAAAAGTTCTATTGTTACCTTTATGCAGGTAGATCTCTCTTCTGTAGCAATCAGTATGTCATCCACATACTGTAGAAGCAGATGTCCCAGTTTTGTTCTTGAATCATCTTGTTTCCATATTTCAAGTTCTTTGGCCAGTTGCTTTTGAAAAATCATCGGGCTATTTTTGAATCCTTGAGGTAGACTTGTCCATGTTAGCTGCATCTTTTGCCCTCTTTGTGGATTCTCCCATTCAAAAGCGAGCAGTTTTCTGCTTTCCTCATCCAGAGCTATGCAAAAGAAAGCATCTTTTAAATCAAGCACGGTAATCCACTGATGTTCCTCCCTCAAGGCTGTTAACAAAGTATATGGATTTGCCACTACAGGGTCTATGTCCTTAACTATCTGATTTATAGCTCTCAGATCCTGTACCAACCTATACTCACCTGAAGTTTTTCTCACCGGTAAGATTGGGGCATTGTACTCGGATTCACACTCTTTGAGAATTATTATATTCTATAAACTTGTCAATCAGTTTCTTAATTCTCTTTCGGGCTTCTGGTTTGATTAGATATTGTTTAATCCTCACTGGCTTTGCACCCTCTTTCAATTCTATTTTGACAGGTTGTGCTAATTTCGATTTGCCAGGTTTATCAGTTTCCCATACTGTAGGGATTACTGCCAAATCCACCTCTTGTGGAATTTCTTGTTATTTTATTTTTTCTTGTACCATCAAACTTTCTCCTGTCTTTGACTCAGGTATTTTTAAGAGGAGCTCTCCATTTTCAAAAACAATTTGTGCATTTAATTTAGATAACAAATGTCTCCCTAATAAGGATATCGGGCATTCTGGTACATACAAGAATTCATGTGTAATTATTTTGTTTCCAAATTTTAAATCCAGGAGTTGAAGGAATGGCCTGTTTTCCTCCTTCCCTGTAGCCCCAATTATATTTGCTGTTTTGGTGCCCAATTTCCCTTTACAAGTATTCAAAACTGAGAATGTTGCTCCGGCGTCCACTAAAAACTTAACCTGTTTTTCTCCCAGCTTAATTACAACCAGAGGCTCAGCTGGGTTCCCCTCCAGTTCCCTTCATTCATCTAACATCATCACTCTTGTTGCCTCTTGCTCACCTCCCCTCCATTTTGGGCACTCTTGCCTCCAATGTCCTTCTCCTTTACAGTAAGCACATTGATTTATTCCCAAGGGAGCATTAGAGTTCTGGCCCATCTTCTTCCCCCACATCCTCTACCTCTCACAGGTGCTCCTGTTACCACTGCTAGCAGCCTCTTTTCCCTAGTTCTCCTTTCTTCTTTCTCTCAGTTATTATATCCTTTCCATGCCACCTCTAACATCTTATTCAGATTTTTTGAATCTTCTCCTTCCAGTTTCTGAAGCTTTTTCCTTATGTCTGGTGCAAATTGTCCAATAAAGATTAAGGCCAGTTGCACTTGTGCTGTATCTGTATCCACTTCCAAATTAGTGTATTTTTCTGCCTCTCAAAGCAGCTAACATCTGTGTTTGCTACCTAATTCTCCAAGATACAGGGGTATGCACCACAACCTCATACCTCATTCCACTACTCTCTGGCTCCACCATTTCTACCAATTCATTATCCCTCTCATGCGACTGTCCCTGTCTATGGTGTTCCCGTCTATATCTAATTCCAGTCCTATTTCATCTTTTGGCACCATACATTTGATATACCTCTTTCCAATATCACATGCAGAGCAATACCTCTTTGGTTTTTGTTTTCAGAAGTTAAAGCCATTACTAGATTGTCTTAGCTAATCAATTTACATTCTTTCTGCCAATCAGTTCATTGCCTCAGATAAAGAACTAGTCTACATACGGCACCTCTTTCCATTTACCCTCCCTTCTGCAAAACATTAGTTGTAATATAGTGTTATAACTCAAAGTTCCATTTGTGGGCCATTTTTCCTGACCTTCTAAAACATACAGGGGCCATCAATGATTACAATACTCTATCATTTGGCCTTTTTGCAAATCATGCAGTTATCCCCAATAGGTTAATAAACACCCTAATGGGGAGGTTTTCGGTATCTTTTCGTCAGAAACTAAATTACCAACACTTTTACTCTTAGACAAATGTGTTAACTTGGAAGTCATTATAACTGTGTTAAAGTTCACACAAATCACTCAGTCTTTCGCTTCGTTCTTCTCCTGCTGCACCCCTCACGGGATAAACAGAATCGCGGATCTGAACTCCGCACTCGCTTTCTACTTATTTGCACATCTCAGTCACACACATACACACACAATGATACCAACAAAAGATATAACCGGTTACCAACATATAAAAAGACAACGACAAAGACTTATGTGCACATAAATTTCTACTACCACAAATTGTCCAACCCTGCAGTAGCTTTCACTTATGTCTTATGGGCAGATGCCTAGGCTTCCAAATGGGTACCCTCTTAGTCCAACCCTTCACAGCTTTCGTGGCATCTGACAGGAAGACCGGGGGACTCGAACGCCCTCTAAATACAGACTGGGGGACTCAAACCCCCTTTCCAAAACAAAATGAGAAGTGTCTTACCAATTCCAGGGGACATCACAGAGAGCCTTGTGGATCGGGGATCGTGGGTATCCCTGAGAATTTCCTCGGTGCCGGCTGGAACCAATCAGGTCCCCAACTCCTCCGGTCTCTCTCAGTGAGGTCCCATCTAGGTCGCCAACAACTGTCACCACATATGGGAAAAATAACTTATCGACACCAATGTGATGCAGATAAGCAGACACTTCTTTATTGACGTTGTCACCGTTTGACTCAGGTCCGACAACAATGCTCTCGATCCCCTCCCCCCTCCACCCAGTCAGGGAAGGAGAGAGAGAAAAGGAGAGAGACTTGGCTGGATTGAAAACTAAACTACACAGCTTTAATTAAAACACTAATGAATCACACAAGAAAATATATACAATTATATACAGATATATTCAGATATGGGCAAAAGCCTCTCGCCTCCCCCCACCCCCAGCAACTCCCACAGCACTCCCCTGAACTGGGAAGAGTCCCGAGAAATCCCGGAGCCGCTGCTGGAGAAAGTGGAGAGTTATGAGGGTCAGGAGAGCTCGAGCCTAAAGGTCGGCAGTGACGGATGAGCAGAGTCCTCCCCGGACGCCGGCCATGGACGGAAGAGAGCGGCGAGAAGAAGAAAGAGGAAGCTGTCTTCTAAGATCTCTGTCCTTCCTCTGAGCCTACGTAAATATATGGAATGGAATATCTTTGGCCAATTTTGCTGTCTGTCTAACTCAGCCTCCCACGGGGGGGGGGGGGTCAGAGATCTCCCCATAGTGTCTGAGCCGGCGGAGTGAAGGTGTAACCTTGAAACCTCAGTAGTTAGAAAAACATTCCACTGTCTTATCAGCCTAGCAGAACACACAGTTGCTAGTTACAAGAAAGCTTACTGAAGGAAAAAAAATCAGCGAAAAGAAAAATTGGCTCAGTCCTGGCTCAAACCAGGACATTCCACCCCTTATTCCATACCATATATTACATACAGGCTCTATACTTTACCAGCTGTCAAATTAAGGATTCTCTCCCAAAGTCAGATTACCTTGAGGTACATATTGTACTTCACCATCCTCCATCATCACACACCAGGTATGTCCAGGTCCCTGAGCAAAAGCAATACCCCTGACAGGTTTACCTTTGCCTGAAGCAGGATAGACCCAAACACTTTTACCCAGCAGGTTTCTTTCACATACCACAGGGACTTTATCCCCATCTGTAGTATGCAAAAGGTCTGACTGGGCAGGACCAGCCCGATTGATGGATCCCCTGGTATTAACTAACCAGGTGGCCTTTGCCAAATTTTTATCCCAGTTTTTGAAAGTTCCACCACCCATTGCCTTTAGGGTAGCCTTCAACAGACCATTGTACCTTTCAACTTTCCCTGAGGCCTGTGCATAGTATGGGATATGGGAGATCCATTCAATACCATGCTCTTTAGCCCAATCAGTAACAAGACTGTTTTTGAAGTGAGTTCCATTGTCTGACTCAATTCTCTCTGGAGTACCATGTCTCCACAAAATTTTCTTCTCAAGACCCAGAATAGTATTCCTGGCTGTGGCATGAGGCACAGGATATGTCTCCAACCATCCTGTACTTGTTTCCACCATTGTAAGCACATAGCGCTTACCCTGGCGGCTCTGAGGCAGTGTGATGTAGTCAATTTGCCAGGCCTCTCCAAATTTGTACTTTGACCACCTCCCCTCATACCACAAAGGTTTCAACCGTTTTGCCTGCTTAATTGCAGCACATGTCTCACAGTCATGGATCACCTGTGCAATAGTGTCCATGGTTAAGTCCACCCCTCGGTCACGAGCCCATTTGTATGTTGCATCTCTGCCCTGATGACCTGAAGCATCATGGGCCCACCGAGCCAGAAAAAGCTCACCCTTGTGTTCCCAGTCTAAGTCTACTTGGAACACTTGAGCAGCCTCATCTGCTCGTTGGTTGTGTCGATGTTCCTCAGTGGCTCGACTCAGAGGCACGTGTGCATCCACATGACGCACTTTTACCTCCAGTTTCTCTATCCGAGCTGCAATGTCTTTCCATAGGTCAGCAACCCAAATAGGTTTACCCTTTCGCTGCCAGTTATTCTGCTGCCACTGTTTTAGCCAACCCCACAAGGCATTTGCTGCCATCCACGAGTCAGTGTAGAGGTAGAGTCTCGGCCACCCCTCTCGCTCAGCAATGTCCAAAGCCAGCTGGATGGCTTTTACCTCTGCAAACTGACTTGATTCACCTTCTCCTTCAGCTGCTTGTGCAACCAGTCGTGTAGGACTCCACACAGCAGCTTTCCACTTCCGGTGGTTCCCTACAAGACGACAGGAGCCATCGGTGAAAAGAGCAAATTGTTTCTCAGTCTCTGGTAGATGGTCATATGGTGGAGCTTCTTGAGCTCGTCTCACCACTTCTTGTGGTGGCATTCCAAAGTGGGTGCCTTCTGGCCAGTTTGTAATTGCTTCCACAATACCTGGACGATTAGGTTTCCCTATTCGGGCTCTTTGGGTGATCAAAGCAGTCCATTTACTCCAAGTCACATCGGTGGCATGATGGACAGGAGAAAGGTTATTCTGGAACATGAATCTCAGCACCGGTAGCCTGGGCGCCAGAAAGAGCTGTGCTTCAGTGCCAATCACTTCTGAAGCGGCTCTAACTCCTTCATATGCTGCAAGTATCTCCTTCTCAGTTGTTGTGTAGTTGGCCTCGGAACCTCTGTAGCTCCGGCTCCAGAATCCCAGGGGTCGACCTCGAGTTTCCCCTGGTGCTTTCTGCCAGAGGCTCCAGTTGGGACCATTGTGTCCGGCTGCAGTGTAGAGCACGTTCTTGATGTCTGGCCCTGTTCGAACCGGTCCAAGGGCCATTGCCTGCGCAATCTCCTTCTTGATCTGCTCAAAAGCTTTCTGTTGGTCAGGACCCCATTTGAAATCATTCTTCTTTCTGGTCACCTCATAGAGAGGTTTCACAATTTCACTGTAACATGGAATATGCATTCTCCAGAAACCAACAGTCCCTAAAAAGGTTTGAGTGTCCTTTTTAGTTGATGGTGGGGCCATAGCTGTTACTTTATTGATCACATCCATTGGGATCTGGCGACGACCATCTTGCCACTTGATTCCCAGGAACTGGATCTCTCGCGAAGGTCCCTTGACCTTGCTTCTTTTTACAGCAAAACCAGCATCCAGAAGAATTTGGATGATCTTTTTACCTTTCTCAAAAACTTCTTCTGATGTGTCACCCCACACAATGATGTCATCAATGTACTGCAGGTGTTCTGGAGCTCCACCCTTCTCCAGTGCAGCATGGATCAGTCCATGGCAAATGGTTGAGCTGTGTTTCCACCCCTGGGGCAGTCGATTCCAGGTGTACTGGACTCCCCTCCAGGTGAAAGCAAACTGTGGCCTGCACTCTGGTGCTATGGGAATAGAGAAGAATGCATGAGCAATGTCAATAGTGGCATACCACCTAGCTGCTTTTGACTCCAACTCATACTGATGCTCTAGCATGTCCGGTACAGCAGCACTAAGTGGTGGTGTCACCTCATTCAGGCCACGATAGTCCACTGTCAGCCTCCACTCGCCATCAGGCTTTCGCACTGGCCAGATAGGACTGTTGAAGGGTGAATGAGTCCTGCTAATCACACCTTGGCTTTCCAATTGCCGAATCAGGTTATGAATGGGGATCACAGAGTCTCTGTTGGTGCGATACTATCGTCTATGCACTGTTGAAGTGGCAATTGGCACCTGTTGGTCTTCAACCTTCAGCAACCCTACTACAGAAGGGTCATCTGAAAGGCCAGACAAAGTACGCAGCTGTTCAGTGTCCTCAGTCTCTACAGCTGCTATACCAAAGGCCCACCGGTACCCTTTCGGGTCACGGAAGTATCCTTTCCTGAGATAGTCTATGCCAAGGATGCACGGAGCACCTGGGCCAGTCACTATAGGGTGCATTTGCCACTCCTTACCAGTGAGGCTCACACCGGCCTCCACAACAGTCAATTGTTGAGAACCTCCTGTCACTCCAGAGATAGTGACAGGGTTTGTCCCTTTATGATTCGATGGCATTAGAGTGCACTGTGCACCAGTGTCCACCAAAGCTTTATATCTTTGTGGTTCTGATGTGCCAGGCCACCGAATCCACACAGTCCAATAAACTCGGTTGTCCCTCTCCTCCTCCTGGCTGGAGGCAGGGCATCCCTAGGGTTGAGCACTAGAGCTCGATGAACCATCCTGGTTGTTGACTGGTGCAACCTTCTTCTTGGAAGAACCATCTCCTGGCTTTGTTCTGTTTAGAAGCTCTTGCACACGTAACTGGAGCATATCAGTGGGTTTCTTGTCCCAGACTCTCATGTCCTCTCTAAAATGATTTTTCAAGAGAGACCACAGGTGGCGTCGCAGTGAGTCCTGTCTTCCTCGCTGCTGTCTCGTAGCAGGACGTCTCTTCTTAATGGCTGCAACACGTGACCAGTTGTCTCTAGGAAGAGTCTGGAGTTTACTTCCATTTGGCATCTTATACTTCCTGTCAACCATTTTCTTAACGGCTGAGGTTTGGAAGTAAAGGGAATCAGAGAGGATGTCTCCATACTGCCGTGCTTTAACAGTTACCTCACGTACAGTTGGTCTTTCGTAACCTTCAAAACATCCCATGAAGGAGAATATATGGGCATGCGCTGCTGGTACAGCCTGAACAAACTTCCGGAACATTTGTGTGTCACACTCAACATCATCAGGATCTGTGATTCCATCGTTATTATAGATCACTTCTCGCACAGCAATCTCTCTCAAGTAGGTGATGGCTTTCTCAAGAGTGGGTGTTCTGCTTCGGCGCCATCCGATGTCACCCTTGTGGGGATATCTCTCTCTCACAGCTGAAAGAAGTCGGTCCCACAGGGTAGTAGTTCCTGTCGTACTACTAAGTGCTCTGTCAATACCAGCATCTCTGGCTAGGGATCCCAACTGCTTGGCTTCTCTCTCATCCACATTGTAGGTCTCAGCACCACTATCAAAGCATCGGAGCAGCCAAGGAAGGATTCCCTCACCATCAATGCGGGTGAAGTCCTTTCTCATGAGGCGCAGTTCTTTCATAGAGAAAGGGTGGGCAAGGTCATCGTCGTCATCTGATTGAGGAGGACCTGCTGTTCTTTTATTTGCTTGAGAGTGGCTTGGTTTTTTATCTGTCTGAGAGTGGTCTGGTTTTTTATCTGTCTGAGAGGTACCTGCTCCATCATCTGATTTAGAATCCTTCCCTTCCTCACCGTCAGCCTCTGTCTGAGAGGTACCTGCTCCATCAACTGTATTAGGATCCTCTTCTTCCTCACCCTCACTTTCTGCTGCTTTTGTCTTTGCCTTGCTCCTAGTCACAGGGTTAACTAGCTTCATTCGTGATGGATCAGGCTTTTTCTTTGTAGAAGCAGTTGTTTTTGTAGCAGCAGGAGTGGTGGTATTGGCAGCAGTGGTGTTGGCAGCAGCAGTGGCAGCAACATTGCCTGTGGGGGAATGGCAGTGAGCAGAACAACATCTGGCCCTACGCATCCACAATATATTATAAACATTCAGCAAAAACATCCCCACTGCAACCATACTATTCACATCAAGAGCTAGGAGATTCAGCTTGAGAGAATATGGAGAGGTAAAATTGAACCAGCTATTGCTGTTACCAACATGGACCGTTCTATTCACTTTAGGAGTTGTACCAGTAGGACTTGCAGTGTAACTGTACACATACAGTGACCCCATAGAGAACAGTATCATCATCCCTAGGATCACTAGGCTGGTAATGATACGGTTGATTATGGCTACAGTTCTGTCAATAAACCACAAAAGAATCACAAGAGCAGCTACAAAGAGCAGAATGCCCTCAGCTACATACCACATGTACAATTGCAGGTTTGGAAAAAGATCCAGTAGATTCATTGCAGCAAGTGTCTGTTCAGTTTTCAATCTGTCAGAACACTCAGCAGAATTATTACTCATTGCTATCTGAGGGACTCCTCCCCTCAGAGATGGAATTTTGGACACTCCCAATTGATGAAAATGTGTAATCTGGGCTTAAAATCGAGCCCCACGTTGGGCGCCAATTAAATTGTTGTCACCGTTTGACTCAGGTCCGACAACAATGCTCTCGATCCCCTCCCCCCTCCACCCAGTCAGGGAAGGAGAGAGAGAAAAGGAGAGAGACTTGGCTGGATTGAAAACTAAACTACACAGCTTTAATTAAAACACTAATGAATCACACAAGAAAATATATACAATTATATACAGATATATTCAGATATGGGCAAAAGCCTCTCGCCTCCCCCCACCCCCAGCAACTCCCACAGCACTCCCCTGAACTGGGAAGAGTCCCGAGAAATCCCGGAGCCGCTGCTGGAGAAAGTGGAGAGTTATGAGGGTCAGGAGAGCTCGAGCCTAAAGGTCGGCAGTGACGGATGAGCAGAGTCCTCCCCGGACGCCGGCCATGGACGGAAGAGAGCGGCGAGAAGAAAGAGGAAGCTGTCTTCTAAGATCTCTGTCCTTCCTCTGAGCCTACGTAAATATATGGAATGGAATATCTTTGGCCAATTTTGCTGTCTGTCTAACTCAGCCTCCCACGGGGGGGGGGGGTCAGAGATCTCCCCATAGTGTCTGAGCCGGCGGAGTGAAGGTGTAACCTTGAAACCTCAGTAGTTAGAAAAACATTCCACTGTCTTATCAGCCTAGCAGAACACACAGTTGCTAGTTACAAGAAAGCTTACTGAAGGAAAAAAAATCAGCGAAAAGAAAAATTGGCTCAGTCCTGGCTCAAACCAGGACAGACGTGTGGAGGATACAGGGGATAACTCCTCCTACCGTATCCTAAGTTGCATTGCAATCAACAGGTTTTTAATATATTACATTTATATAGTCTAAAATATTTAACATAAAAATACATATAATGCTCACTTTTATTTATTTATTAAGTTTAACCTTTGCATTGATTGGCCCCTTCAAGTTACATAACTTCATAGATATTCATTTCTAACTAAACTCATAGGTCACCCTATTGACTGTAGTCCCTGATATTCAAACTAGGTTGGGATGGGGAAAGGGGATATTCAAGTAGCATAACTGTTTACTGTGAACTTGGCTGCCATGTGATAGATTCAGGATTTATTATTATATTATTCTTTCCACGGTAGCTGCTTAAGCATACTATCTTACTCTTTATGCAACACTAGATCTTAGCTACTTGTACGTACCGCTTGTCTAGTACATGTGATTTCTGTGACTACTGAAGTAAAACATAATTACCCACTCCGCCTCCCAATATGATTCCTATACAAACAGTTTTTCCTAAAAACTTTGTCTTGGTCAGGCCTTCTAAACACTCAAAATTTAGACAATTCAATAACAGTTCTGGGTGGTGAGCAACTGCATTGTGCATCAATTGCTTCAAATACTATTTCATCTCTCTATGAGGACTAAGCCAAATAAATGTGACAAAAAGAGAACTAACTGCACCATTCAAGCAAACAATTTATTTTAACTTTGGTTACAAGTCTAACCACAAGTCTAAACTCAGGTTTAATTTCTTTGAATGACTCAACACTGCCCTGTTTGGTCAATAGCTTATGGACAACTCAGGGCTGATCTTTCAACACAGCCAAAAGAAGAGTGACTTCAAATGGGGTCCTGACCAACAGAAAGCTTTTGAGCAGATTAAAAAGGAGATTGTGCAGGCAATGGCCCTTGGACCAGTTAGAACAGAGCCAGACATCAAAAATGTCCTGGACCCTCTGGCAGAAAGCACCAGGGGAGACTTGAGATTGACCCTTGGGATTCTGGAGCCGGAGCTACAGAGGTTACGAAGCCAACTGCGTGACAACTGAAAAGGAGATACTTACAGCATATGAAGGAGTTAGAGTCGCTTTGGTAGTGATTGGCACTGAAGCTCAGCTCCTCCTGGCACCCAGATGATCAGTGCTGAGAATCATGTTCCAGAATAACCTTTCTCCTATCCATCATGCCACCGATGTGACTTGGAGTAAATGGACTGCTTTAATCACCCGGCGAGCTCGAATAGGAAGACCTAATCGTCCAGGTATTGTAGAAGCAATTACAAACTAGCTAGAAGGCACACACTTGGGAATGCCACCACAAAAAGTGGTGAGATGGGCTCAAGAAGCTCCACCACATGATCACCTACCAGAAACTGAGAAACAATTTGCTCGTTTCACCAATGGCTCCTGTTCTCTTGCAGGAAACCACCGGAAGTGGAAAGCTGACGTGTGGAGTCCTACAGGACTAGTTGCACAGGTAGCTGAAGGAGAAGATGAATCAAGTCCGTTTGCAGAGATGAAAGCCATCCAGCTGGCTTTGGACATTGCTGAGCAAGAGGGGTGGCCAAGACTCTATCTCTACACTGATTCATGGATGGCAGCAAATGCCTTGTGGGGTTTGCTAAAGCAGTGGCAGCAGAACAACTGGCAGCGAAAGGGTAAACCTATTTGGGTTGCCGAGCTGTGGAAAGACATTGCAGCTCGGATGGAGAAACTGGTGGTGAAAGAGCATCATGTAGATGCACACATATTGCTGAGTTGAGCCACTGAGGAACATCGACACAACCAAGGAGCAGATGAGGCTGCTCAAGTGTTCCAAATAGACTTAGACTGGGAACATAAGGGTGAGCTCTTTCTGGCTTGATGGGCCCATGACGCTTCAGGTCATCAGGGCAGAGATGCAACCTACAGATGGGCTCGTGACGGAGGGGTGGACTTAACCAGGGACACTATTGTGCAGGTGTCAACGTTTGACTCAGTTTGACAACAATGCTCTCGATCCCCTCCCCCTCCCACCCAGGTAGGGAAGGAGAGAGAAAAAAAAAGAGAGAGAGACTTGGCTGGATTGAAAACTGAACCGTGCAACTTTATTTGTAATACTAATACGTGATATAAGAGTGTATATATATATATATATATATAGTGATTATACAAAGGTGTGGTAGAAACCTCTTGCCTCCCCCCACCCCCAGCAACTCCCACAGCACTTCCCTCAGATGAGACAATTCCGAGGAATCCCGAAGCTGCTCCTGGAGAAAAGCAGGGAGTTACGAGGGTCAGGAGGGCTTGAGGTCGATGGGTCGACGACGATGGGCAGATGGTGTTTTCCCAGACGCCGGCCACGAACAAAAGAGAGAGAAAAAGACAGGAGAAGGAAAGCAGACAGAGAGGCAAAGCGAAGCGGCGAGAGAGCGAAGCAGGAAGGAAGGAAGTTTTCTTCTATCTCCGACCTTCCCCCGAGCCTACGTAGATATATGGAATGGAATATCTCTGGCCAGTTTTGCTGTTCATCTAACCCAGCCTCCCACGGGGGGGCCACAAATTCCCCCGTAGTGTCTGAGCCGGCAGAGCAAAGGCACAACCTTGAGAGCTCAGCAATTACAAAAACATTCCAGTGTCTTATCAACCTAGCAGAACACGCAGTTGCTAGTTGAAGAAAGCTCACTGAAATAAAAAAAAAAAAATCAGCAAAAGAAAAACTGGCTTTATCCGGGCTCAAACCAGGACATTCCACCCCTTATTCCATACCATACATCACGTACAGGCTCTATACCTTACCAGTTGCTAAATCAAGAGTTCTCTCCCAACGTCAAATTACCCTGAGGTACATATTGTACCTCACCATCCTCCATCATCACACACCAAATATGTCCAGGTCCCTGAGCAAAAGCAATACCCTGGATAGGTTTACCTTTGCCTGAAGCAGGATAGATCCAGACACTTTTACCCAACAAGTTTCTTTCACATACCACAGGGACTTTATCCCCATCTGTAGTATGCAAAAGGTCTGATTGAGCAGCCCCAGCCCGATTGATGGATCCTCTGGTATTAACTAACCAGGTGGCCTCTGACAAATTTTTATCCCAATTTTTGAAAGTTCCACCCCCCATTGCCTTTAGGGTAGCTTTCAACAGACTATTATATCTTTCAATCTTCCCTGAGGCTTGTGCATAGTATGGGATATGGTATATCCACTCAATACCATGCTCTTTAGCCCAATCAGTAACCAGACTATTTTTGAAATGGGTCCCATTATCTGATTCAATTCTCTCTGGAGTACCATGTCTCCACAGAATTTGCCTTTCAAGACCTAAGATAGTATTCCTGGCTGTGGCATGAGGCACAGGATATGCCTCCAACCATCCTGTACTTGTCTCCACCATTGTAAGCACATAGCGCTTACCCTGGCGGCTCTGAGGCAGTGTGATGTAGTCAACTTGCCAAGCCTCCCCAAACCTGTACTTCGACCACCTCCCCTCATACCACAACGGTTTCAATCGTCTTGCCTGTTTAATTGCAGCACACGTTTCACAGTCGTGGATCACCTGTGCAATAGTGCTTATGGTTAGATCCACCCCTCGATCACAAGCCCATTTGTATGTTGCGTCTCTGCCCTGATGACCTGAAGCATCATGGGCCCATCGAGCTAGAAAGAGCTCACCCTTGTGTTCCCAGTCTAAATCTACTTGGAACACTTGAGCAGCCTCATCTGCTCGTTGGTTGTGTTGATGTTCCTCAGTGGCTCGACTCAGAGGTACGTGTGCATCTACATGACGTACTTTTACCACCAATTTCTCTATCCGAGCTGCAATGTCCTTCCAGAGGTCAGCAACCCAAATAGGTTTACCCTTTCGCTGCCAGTTGTTCTGCTGCCACTGCTTTAGCCAACCCCACAAGGCATTTGCTGCCATCCACGAGTCAGTGTAGAGGTAGAGTCTCGGCCACCCCTCTCACTCAGCAATATCCAAGGCCAGCTGGATGGCTTTGACCTCTGCAAACTGACTTGATTCACCTTCTCCTTCAGCTACTTGAGCAACCAGTCGTGTAGGACTCCACACGGCAGCTTTCCACTTCCGGCGGTTCCCCACAAGACGACAGGAGCCATCAGTGAAAAGGGCAAACTGTTTCTCAGTCTCTGGTAGATGATCATATGGTGGAGCTTCTTGAGCTCGTTTCATCATTTCTTGTGGTGGCATTCCAAAGTGGGTGCCCTCTGGCCAGTTTGTAATTGCGTCCACAATACCTGGATGATTAGGTTTCCCTATTCGGGCTCTTTGGGTGATTAAAGCAGTCCATTTACTCCAAGGCACATCGGTGGCATGATGCATAGGAGAGATGTTATTCTGGAACATGAATCTTAGCACTGGTAATCTGGACGCCAGGAGAAGCTGCGCTTCAGTGCCAATCACTTCTGAAGCAGCTTTAACTCCTTCGTATGCTGCAAGTATCTCCTTCTCAGTTGTTGTGTAGTTGGCCTCGGAACCTCTGTAGCTCCGGCTCCAGAATCCCAAGGGTCGACCTCGAGTCTCCCCTGGTGCTTTCTGCCAGAGGCTCCAATTGGGACCATTGTGTCCAGCTGCAGTATAAAGCACGTTCTTGATGTCTGGCCCCGTTCAAACTGGTCCAAGGGCCATTGCCTGCACAATCTCTTTTTTAATCTGCTCAAAAGCTTTCTGTTGGTCAGGACCCCATTTAAAATCATTCTTCTTTCGGGTCACCTCATAGAGGGGTTTCACAATTTCCCTGTAACATGGAATATGCATTCTCCAGAAACCAACAGTCCCTAAAAAGGTTTGAGTGTCCTTTCTAGTTGATGGTGGGGGCCATAGCTGTTATTTTATTAATCACATCCATGGGGATCTGGCGACGACCATCTTGCCACTTGATTCCCAGGAACTGGATCTCTCGTGAAGGTCCCTTGACCTTACTTCTTTTTACAGCAAAACCAGCATCCAGAAGAATTTGGATGATCTTTTTACCTTTCTCAAAAACTTCTTCTGGTGTGTCACCCCACACAATGATGTCATCAATGTACTGCAGGTGTTCTGGAGCTCCACCCTTCTCCAGTGCAGCAGGAATCAATCCATGGCAAATGGTTGAGCTGTGTTTCCACCCCTGGGGCAGTCGATTCCAGGTGTATTGGACTCCCCTCCAGGTGAAAGCAAACTGTGGCCTGCACTCTGGCACTATAGGAATAGAGAAGAATGCATGTGCAATGTCAATAGTGGCATACCACCTAGCTGCTTTTCGACTCCAGCTCATACTGAAGTTCTAGCATGTCTGGTACAGCGGCACTGAGCGGTGGTGTCACTTCATTCAGGCCACGATAGTCCACTGTCAGCCTCCACTCGCCATCAGGCTTTCGCACTGGCCAGATGGGACTGTTGAAGGGTGAATGGGTCCTGCTGATCACGCCTTGGCTTTCCAATTGCTGGATCAGCTTATGAATAGGGACCACCGAATCTCTGTTGGTGCGATACTGCCGTCTATGCACCGTTGAAGTAGCAACTGGCACCTGTTGATCCTCAACCTTCAGCAACCCCACTACAGAAGGGTCATCTGATAGGCCAGACAAAGAACGCAGCTGTTCAGTATCCTCAGTCTCTACAGCCGCTATACCAAAAGCCCATCGGTACCCTTTTGGGTCACGGAAGTATCCTTTCTTAAGATAATCTATGCCAAGGATGCACAGAGCATCTGGGCCAGTCACTATAGGGTGCATCTGCCACTCCTCACCAGTAAGGCTCACATCAGCCTCCACAACAGTCAGCTGTTGAAAGCCTCCTGTCACTCCAGAGATAGTGACGGAGTCTGTTCCCTCATGATTCTCTAAGGCTGAGCATTAGAACTCGATGAACCATCCTGATTATTGACTGATGCAACCTTCCTCTTGGAAGAACCATCTCCTGGGTTTGTTCTGTTTAGTAGCTCTTGCACACGCAACTGGAGAATATCAGTGGGTTTCTTATCCCAGACTCTCATGTCCTCTTTAAAATGATTTTTCAAGAGAGACCACAGGTGGCGTCGCAGTGAGTCCTGTCTTCCTCGCTGCTGTCTCGTAGCAGGACGTCTCTTCTTAATGACTGCAACATGTGGCCCGTCGTCTCTAGGGAGAATCTGGGGTGTACCCCCCCATCCATTTGGCATCCTATTCTTTCTGTCAGTCACATTTTCAATTGCTGAGGTTTGGAACTGAAGGGAATCAGAGATGATGTCTCCATACTGTCGTGCTTTGAAAGCCACCTCACGCACAGTTGGTCTTGCGCCTTCATTAAAGCATCCCATGAAAGAGAATATATGGGCATGTGCTGCTGGCACAGCTTGAGCAAATCTCCGGAACATCGGTGTGTCACACTCAACATCATCAGGATTTGTAAGTCCATCTTTATCATAGATAACTTCTCTCACAGCTATCTCTCTCAAGTATGTGATGGCTTGCTCATGAGTGGGTGTTCTACTCCGGCGCCATTCGATGTCACCCTTGTGGGGGTATCTCTCTCTCACAGCTGAAAGGAGTCGGTCCCACAGGGTGGTAGTTCCCACCTTATTACTAAGTGCTCTGTCAATACCAGCATCTCTGGCCAGGGATCCCAACTGCTTGGCTTCTCTTTCGTCCACGTTGTGGGTTTCAGCACCACTATCAAAGCATCGGAGCAACCACGGAAGAATTCCCTCACCCTCAATGTGAGTAAAGTCCTTTCTCATGAGGCGCAGTTCTTTCATAGAGTGAGGATAGAAAAGGTCGTCAACGTCGTCGTCGTCATCTGATTGAGGAGGGCCTGCTGTCGCTTTATCCGTTTGAGAGTGGCCTGGTTTTTTATCTGTCTGAGAGGCACCCGCTCCATCAATTGTATTAGAATTCTCTTCTTCTTCCTCACCCTCACCTTCTGCTGCTTTAAGGAACTCTGGACATCTCAGACGGGAGCGGGTGAAAAGGGTGGAGCGCTTTGCCTTTGCTTTGCTCCTAGTCACAGGATCAACTAGCCTGATTTGTGATGGATCAGACTCTATCTCTGTAGGAGCAGTGGTTTTTGTAGCAGTAGGAGTGGTGGTATTGGCAGCAGTGGTGTTGGCAGCAGCAGTGGCAGCAACATTGCCTGTGGGGGAATGGCAGTGAGCAGAACAGCAGCTGGCCCTACGCATCCACATTACATTATAAACATTCAGCAAAAACATCCCTACTGTGACAATGCTATTCAGATCAAAAGCTGGGAGATTCAACTTGAAAGAAAACAGAGGTTTAAAGATGGATCAGTTAGAACTTGTGCTGTGGCTGTACATATACAGTGCCCCCATAAAGAACAGTATCATAATCCCTAAAAATACCAAGCCAGTGATTATACGATTGATGATGGCTACTGTTCTATTAATAAACCACAAAACGATTACAAGAGCAGCCACAAAAAGCAGAATGCTCTCGGCTGCATACCACAGCAAACCCATTAAACCAGGACAGCAGGTTAACCACGACTGTGAGATGTGCGCTGCAATTAAGCAGGTGAAACGGTTAAAGCCTTTGTGGTATGAGGGGAGGTGGTCAAAATACAGGTTTGGGGAGGCTTGGCAAATTGACTACACCACACTGTCTCAGACCTGCCAGGGTAAGCACTGTGTGCTTACAATGGTGGAAGCAAGTACAGGATGGTTGGAAACATATCCTGTGCCTCATGCCACAGCCAGGAATACTATCCAGGGCCTTGAGAAGCAAATTTTGTGGAGACATGGTACTCCAGAAAGAATTGAGTCAGACAATGGGACTCATTTCAAAAACAGTCATGTGACTGACTGGGTTAAAGAGCATGGTATTGAATGGATCTACCATATCTCATACTATGCACAGGCCTCAGGGAAAGTTGAAAGGTACAATGGTCTGTTGAAGGCTACCCTAAAGGCAATGGGTGGTGGAACTTTCAAAAACTGGGACAAAAATTTGGCAAAGGCCACCTGGTTAGGCAATACCAGGGTGTCCTGGTTTGAGCCAGGATTAAGCCAATTTTTCTTTTCATTGATTTTTTTTTCCTTCAGTAAGCTTTCTTTTAGCTAGCAACTGTGTGTTCTGCTAGGCTGATAAGACAGTGGAATGTTTTTCTAACTACTGAGGTTTCAAGGTTACACCTTCACTCCGCCGGCTCAGACACTATGGGGAGATCTCTGACCCCCCCGTGGGAGGCTGAGTTAGACAGACAGCAAAATTGGCCAAAGATATTCCATTCCATATATCTACGTAAGCTCAAAGGAAGGTCAGAGATCTGAGAAGACAGTTTCCTCCTGCTTCTCGCCCTCTCTTCCGTCCATGGCCTCTGGGGAGGACTCTGCTCATCCATCACCGCCGACCCTTAGGCTCGAGCTCTCCTGACCCTCATAACTCTCTGCTTTCTCCAGCAGCGGCTCCGGGATTTCTCGGGACTCTTTCCAGTTCAGGGGAGTGCTGTGGGAGTTGCTGGGGGTGGGGGGAGGCGAGAGGCTTTTGCCCATATCTGAATATATCTGTATATAATTGTATATATTTTCTTGTGTGATTCATTAGTGTTTTAATTAAAGCTGTGTAGTTTAGTTTTCAATCCAGCCAAGTCTCTCTCTTTTTCTCTCTCTCCTTCCCTACCTGGGTGGGGGGGGGGAGGGGATCGAGAGCATTGTTGTCGGACCTGAGTCAAACGGTGACACAGGGGATCCATCAATCGGGCTGGTCCTGCTCAGTCAGACTTTCTACATCCTGCAGATGGGGATAAAGTCCCTGTGGTATGTGAAATGAACCTGCTGGTTAAAAGTGTCTGGGTCTATCCTGCTTCAGGCAAAGGTAAACCTGTCCGGGGTGTTGCTTTTCCTCAGGGACCTGGACATATCTCGTGTGTGATGATGGAGGATGGTGACGTACAATGTGTACCGCAAGGTAATCTGACTCTGGGGGAGAATCCTTAATTTGACAGCTGGTAAAATATAGAGCCTATATGTAATACATGGTATGGAATAAGGGGTGGAATGTCCTGGTTTGAGCCAGGATTAAGACACTTTTCCTTTTACTGATTATTTTTTTCCTTCAGTTTTTTCTTTTAACTAGTAGCAAAGTATAACAGCTTGGACTGATAACAAACACTGGAATGTATTCTATTGCTGGGACTACAAGGTCACACCTTTACTCTGCTGCTCAGACTCTACGGGGAGATCTATAATCCACCCGTAGGAGGCTGAATTAGATAGACAGCAAAATTGGCCAGAGATATTCCATTCCATATATCTACATAAGCTCAGAGGAAGGTCAGAGATCTACAGAAGACAACTTCCTTCCTGCTTCCTCTGCCCTTTTCTTCTGTCCATGGCTTTGTCCTGATAGGACTCCGTCCATCCATCGCCGTTGACCCCTAGGCTTGAGTTCTCCTGACCCTTATAACTCTGTGCTCTCTCTGGCATCCCTCTGGGACTTTTCAGGACTTTTTGCAGCTAATGAGTGCGGTGGGAGTTGCTGGGTGTCACCGTTTGACTCAGGTCCGACAACAATGCTCTCGATCCCCTCCCCCCCCCACCCAGGTAGGGAAGGAGAGAGAAAAAGAGAGAGACTTGGCTGGATTGAAAACTAAACTACACAGTTTTAATTAAAACACTAATGAATCATACAAGAAAATATATACAATTATATACAGATATATTCAGATATGGGCAAAAGCCTCTCGCCTCCCCCCACCCCCAGCAACTCCCACAGCACTCCCCTGAACTGGAAAGAGTCCCGAGGAATCCCAGAGCCGCTGCTGGAGAAAGCAGAGAGTTATGAGGGCCAGGAGAGCTCGAGCCTAAGGGTCGACGGTCATGGATGAACAGAGTCCTCCCCGGACACCGGCCATGGACGGAAGAGAAGGCGAGAAGAAAGGAAGGAAGTTGTCTTCTATGATCTCTGACCTTCCTTTGAGCTTACGTAGATATATGGAATGGAATATCTTTGGCCAATTTTGCTGTCTGTCTAACTCAGCCTCCCACGGGGGGGGTCAGAGATCTCCCCATAGTGTCTGAGCTGGCGGAGTGAAGGTGTAACCTTGAAACCTCAGTAGTTAGAAAAACATTCCACTGTCTTATCAGCCTAGCAGAACACACAGTTGCTAGTTAAAAGAAAGCTTACTGAAGGAAGAAAAAATCACTGAAAAGAAAAATTGGCTTAATCCTGGCTCAAACCAGGACATTCCACCCCTTATTCCATACCATATATTACATACAGGCTCTATACTTTACCAGCTGTCAAATTAAGGATTCTCTCCCAAAGTCAGATTACCTTGAGGTACATATTGTACTTCACCATCCTCCATCATCACACACCAGGTATGTCCAGGTCCCTGAGCAAAAGCAATACCCCTGACAGGTTTACCTTTGCCTGAAGCAGGATAGACCCAAACACTTTTACCCAGCAGGTTTCTTTCACATACCACAGGGACTTTATCCCCATCTGCAGTATGCAAAAGGTCTGACTGGGCAGGACCAGCCTGATTGATGGATCCCCTGGTATTAACTAACCAGGTGGCCTTTGCCAAATTTTTATCCCAGTTTTTGAAAGTTCCACCACCCATTGCCTTTAGGGTAGCCTTCAACAGACCATTGTACCTTTCAACTTTCCCTGAGGCCTGTGCATAGTATGGGATATGGGAGATCCATTCAATACCATGCTCTTTAGCCCAGTCAGTCACAAGACTGTTTTTGAAATGAGTCCCATTGTCTGACTCAATTCTCTCTGGAGTACCATGTCTCCACAAAATTTGCTTCTCAAGACCCAGAATAGTATTCCTGGCTGTGGCATGAGGCACAGGATATGTCTCCAACCATCCTGTACTTGTTTCCACCATTGTAAGCACATAGTGCTTACCCTGGCGGCTCTGAGGAAGTGTGATGTAGTCAATTTGCCAGGCCTCTCGAAATCTGTACTTGACCACCTCCCCTCATACCACAAAGGTTTCAACCGTTTTGCCTGCTTAATTGCAGCACGTCTCACAGTCATGGATCACCTGTGCAATAGTGTCCATGGTTAAGTCCACCCCTCGGTCACGAGCCCATTTGTATGTTGCATCTCTGCCCTGATGACCTGAAGCATCATGGGCCCACCGAGCCAGAAAAAGCTCACCCTTGTGTTCCCAGTCTAAGTCTACTTGGAACACTTGAGCAGCCTCATCTGCCCGTTGGTTGTGTCGATGTTCCGCAGTGGCTCGACTCAGAGGCGCGTGTGCATCCACATGACGCACTTTTACCTCCAGTTTCTCTATCCGAGCTGCAATGTCTTTCCACAGGTCAGCAACCCAAATAGGTTTACCCTTTCGCTGCCAGTTATTCTGCTGCCACTGTTTTAGCCAACCCCAGAAGGCATTTGCTGCCATCCACGAGTCAGTGTAGAGGTAGAGTCTCGGCCACCCCTCTCGCTCAGCAATGTCCAAAGCCAGCTGGATGGCTTTTACCTCTGCAAACTGACTTGATTCACCTTCTCCTTCAGCTGCTTGTGCAACCAGTCGTGTAGGACTCCACACGGCAGCTTTCCACTTTTGGTGATTCCCTACAAGACGACAGGAGCCATCGGTGAAAAGAGCAAATTGTTTCTCAGTCTCTGGTAGATGATCATATGGTGGAGCTTCTTGAGCTCGTCTCACCACTTCTTGTGGTGGCATTCCAAAGTGGGTGCCTTCTGGCCAGTTTGTAATTGCTTCCACAATACCTGGACGATTAGGTTTCCCTATTCGGGCTCTTTGGGTGATCAAAGCAGTCCATTTACTCCAAGTCACATCGGTGGCATGATGGACAGGAGAAAGGTTATTCTGGAACATGAATCTCAGCACCGGTAGCCTGGGCGCCAGAAAGAGCTGTGCTTCAGTGCCAATCACTTCTGAAGCGGCTCTAACTCCTTCATATGCTGCAAGTATCTCCTTCTCAGTTGTTGTGTACTTGGCCTCGGAACCTCTGTAGCTCCGGCTCCAGAATCCCAGGGGTCGACCTCGAGTTTCCCCTGGTGCTTTCTGCCAGAGGCTCCAGTTGGGACCATTGTGTCCGGCTGCAGTGTAGAGCACGTTCTTGATGTCTGGCCCTGTTCGAACCGGTCCAAGGGCCATTGCCTGCACAATCTCCTTTTTAATCTGCTCAAAAGCTTTCTGTTGGTCAGGACCCCATTTGAAATTATTCTTCTTTCTGGTCACCTCATAGAGAGGTTTCACAATTTCACTGTAACATGGAATATGCATTCTCCAGAAACCAACAGTCCCTAAAAAGGTTTGAGTGTCCTTTTTAGTTGATGGTGGGGCCATAGCTGTTATTCTGTTAATCACATCCATTGGGATCTGGCGACGACCATCTTGCCACTTGATTCCCAGGAACTGGATCTCTCGCGAAGGTCCCTTGACCTTGCTTCTTTTTACAGCAAAACCAGCATCCAGAAGAATTTGGATGATCTTTTTACCTTTCTCAAAAACTTCTTCTGATGTGTCACCCCACACAATGATGTCATCAATGTACTGCAGGTGTTCTGGAGCTCCACCCTTCTCCAGTGCAGCATGGATCAGTCCATGGCAAATGGTTGAGCTGTGTTTCCACCCCTGGGGCAGTCGATTCCAGGTGTACTGGACTCCCCTCCAGGTGAAAGCAAACTGTGGCCTGCACTCTGGTGCTATGGGAATAGAGAAGAATGCATGAGCAATGTCAATAGTGGCATACCACCTAGCTGCTTTTGACTCCAACTCATACTGATGCTCTAGCATGTCCGGTACAGCAGCACTAAGTGGTGGTGTCACCTCATTCAGGCCACGATAGTCCACTGTCAGCCTCCACTCGCCATCAGGCTTTCGCACTGGCCAGATAGGACTGTTGAAGGGTGAATGAGTCCTGCTAATCACACCTTGGCTTTCCAATTGCCGAATCAGGTTATGAATGGGGATCACAGAGTCTCTGTTGGTGCGATACTATCGTCTATGCACTGTTGAAGTGGCAATTGGCACCTGTTGGTCTTCAACCTTCAGCAACCCTACTACAGAAGGGTCATCTGAAAGGCCAGACAAAGTACGCAGCTGTTCAGTGTCCTCAGTCTCTACAGCTGCTATACCAAAGGCCCACCGGTACCCTTTTGGGTCACGGAAGTATCCTTTCCTGAGATAGTCTATGCCAAGGATGCACGGAGCACCTGGGCCAGTCACTATGGGGTGCATTTGCCACTCCTTACCAGTGAGGCTCAAACCGGCCTCCACAACAGTCAGTTGTTGAGAACCTCCTGTCACTCCAGAGATAGTGACAGAGTCTGTCCCTTTATGACTCGATGGCATTAGAGTGCACTGTGCACCAGTGTCCACCAAAGCTTTATATCTTTGTGGTTCTAATGTGCCAGGCCACCGAATCCACACAGTCCAATAAACTCGGTTGTCCCTCTCCTCCTCCTGGCTGGAGGCAGGGCATCCCTAGGGTTGAGCACTAGAGCTCGATGAACCATCCTGGTTGTTGACTGGTGCAACCTTCTTCTTGGAAGAACCATCTCCTGACTTTGTTCTGTTTAGAAGATCTTGTACACGTAACTGGAGAACATCAGCGGGTTTCTTGTCCCAGACTCTCATGTCCTCTCTAAAATGATTTTTGAAGAGAGACCACAGGTGGCGTCTCAGTGGGTCCCGTCCCTCTCGCTGCTGTCTCGTAGCAGGACGTCTCTTCTTAATGGTTGCAACACGTGACCAGTTGTCTCTAGGAAGAACCTGGAGTTTACTTCCCCATCCATTTGGCATCTTATTCTTCCTGTCAGTCATTTTTTCAATGGCTGAGGTATGGAAGTAAAGGGAATCAGAGAGGATGTCTCCATACTGTCGTGCTTTAAAAGTTACCTCACGTACAGTTGGTCTTTCGTAACCTTCAAAACATCCCATGAAGGAGAATATATGGGCATGCGCTGCTGGTACAGCCTGAACAAACTTCCGGAACATTTGCATGTCACACTCAACATCATCAGGATCTGTGATTCCATCTTTATTATAGATCACTTCTCGCACAGCAATCTCTCTCAAGTAGGTGATGGCTTTCTCGAGAGTGGGTGTTCTGCTTCGACGCCATCCGATGTCACCCTTGTGGGGATATCTCTCTCACACAGCTGAAAGAAGTCGGTCCCACAGGGTAGTAGTTCCTGTCTTACTACTAAGTGCTCTGTCAATACCAGCATCTCTGGCCAGGGATCCCAACTGCTTGGCTTCTCTCTCATCCACATTGTAGGTCTCAGCACCACTATCAAAGCATCGGAGCAGCCAAGGAAGGATTCCCTCACCATCAATGCGGGTGAAGTCCTTTCTCATGAGGCGCAGTTCTTTCATAGAGAAAGGCTGGGCGAGGTCACCGTCGTCATCTGATTGAGGAGGGCCTGCTGTTCTTTTATCCGTTTGAGAGTGGCCTGATTTTTTTATCTGTCTGAGAGGCACCCGCTCCATCAACTGTGTTAGAATCCTCTTCCTCTTCGTCCCCCTCACCTTCTGATTTAGAATCCTTCCCTTCCTCACTGTCAGCCTCTGTCTGAGAGGCACCCGCTCCATCAACTGTATTAGAATCCTCTTCTTCCTCACCCTCACCTTCTGCTGCTTTAAGGAACTCTGGATGTCTCAGACGGGAGCAGGTGAAAAGGGTGGAGTGCTTTGCCTTTGCCTTGCTCCTAGTCACAGGGTCAACTAGCTTGATATGCAAGGGATTGGACTTTATCTTTGTAGAAGCAGTTGTTTTTGTAGCAGTAGGAGTGGTGGTATTGGCAGCAGTGGTGTTGGCAGCAGCAGTGGCAGCAACATTGCCTGTGGGGGAATGGCAGTGAGCAGAACAGCATCTGGCCCTACGCATCCACAATATATTATAAACATTCAGCAAAAACATCCCCACTGCAACCATGCTATTCAGATCAAAAGCTGGGAGATTCAGCTTGAGAGAATATGGAGAGGTAAAATTGAACCAGCTATTGCTGTTACCAACATGGACCGTTCTATTCACTTTAGGAGTTGTACCAGTAGGACTAGCAGTGTAACTGTACACATACAGTGCCCCCATAGAGAACAGTATCATCATCCCTAGGATCACTAGGCTGGTAATGATACGGTTGATTATGGCTACAGTTCTGTCAATAAACCACAAAAGAATCACAAGAGCAGCTACAAAGAGCAGAATGCCCTGGGCTACATACCACATGTACAATTGCAGGTTTGGAAAAAGATCCAATAGATTCATTGCAGCAAGTGTCTGTTCAGTTTTCAATCCGTCAGGACACTCAGCAGAATTATTGCTCATTGCTTTCTGAGGGATTCCTCCCATCAGAGATGGAATTTTGGACACTCCCAATTGATGAAAATGTGTAATCTGGGCTTAAAATCAAGCCCCACGTTGGGCGCCAATTAATTGTTGTCACCGTTTGACTCAGGTCTGACAACAATGCTCTCGATCCCCTCCCCCCCACACCCAGGCAGGGAAGGAGAGAGAGAAAAAGAGAGAGACTTGGCTGGATTGAAAACTAAACTACACAACTTTAATTAAAACACTAATGAATCATACAAGAAAATATATACAATTATATACAGATATATTCAGATATGGGCAAAAGCCTCTCGCCTCCCCCCACCCCCAGCAACTCCCACAGCACTCCCCTGAACTGGAAAGAGTCCCGAGGAATCCCGGAGCCGCTGCTGGAGAAAGCAGAGTTATGAGGGTCAGGAGAGCTCGAGCCTAAGGGTCGACGGTGATGGATGAACAGAGTCCTCCCCGGAGGCCGACCATGGACGGAAGAGAAGGCAAGAAGAATGGAAGGAAGTTGTCTTCTATGATCTTTGCCCTTCCTTTGAGCTTACGTAGATATATGGAATGGAATATCTTTGGCCAATTTTGCTGTCTGTCTAACTCAGCCTCCCACAGGGGGGGTCAGAGATCTCCCCATAGTGTCTGAGCCGGCGGAGTGAAGGTGTAACCTTGAAACCTCAGTAGTTAGAAAAACATTCCACTGTCTTATCAGCCTAGCAGAACACACAGTTGCTAGTTAAAAGAAAGCTTACTGAAGGAAGAAAAAATCACTGAAAAGAAAAATTGGCTTAATCCTGGCTCAAACCAGGACACTGGGGGTGGTGGGAGGCAATAGGGGTTCTTCTCATTACTTGAACACATTTGTATATAATTGTAATTTGTATATAATTTTTTTTTATCATTAGTGTTTGATTAAAGCTTTTTAGTTTTCAATCCAGTAAAGTCTCTCTCCTCATTCTCTCTCTCCTTCCCTACCGGGATGCGAGGGGGATGGGATCGAGAGCATTGTTATCGATCCTGAGGCAAATGCTTAAAGTTCTGGGTGGTGAGCAACTGCATTGTGCATCACTTGCTTTATATATTATTTCTTCTCTCTGTGAGGACTAAGCCAAATAAATGTGACAAAAAGAGAAATGAATGCACCATTCAAGCAAACAATGTATTTTAACTTTGGTTACAAGTTTAACTGCAAGGCTAAACTCAGGTTTAATTTCTTTGCATGATGTGGCACTGCCCTGTTTGGCCTACGGCTTATGGACAACTGTAAGAGTCGATCAGAAGATCAGTATTGTCTCAACATTGTCATCAGTGACTAGACCCCAAAATCTGGACTAACATCTTGGCATGAGTTGGCAGTGGCTTGCTGCAGATGCAGAAACCGTGGAGAACGCTCTGAGGTATGGACAGTGCTGGTACCTGGTATGGGTCTATTCTACTGGAGAAGCAAAGCAAAGAACTGCTGTCAAGGAAGATGGATCGCACTTGCCGTGCCAACACCGAGGAAGCCTCATTTGAACTTTCCTCATTATAGTGTTATTATAATACAAAAACACACCTCCTGGTAAGAAGCTACCTGCCTCCAAAGCTGGGCACGCCTCAGACACTCCTCTCTGGGCATGCGTAGAAGCCTCACTCCAGACAGGTGGAGATTGGCACGTTTCCACGGGACAGAGGTGGAGTGGAGGTGGGTCCAAGGAGGAGCAAGGTGTGCTACCCAGGTGTTGCGAGCCAGTATTGGGGGGCTACCGGCTGTCAGGATGCTTTTGCGACTCCCCCCCCCCCCCCCGATGTGGAGGGGTTTTTGAATAAGACCGAGGGCACACGTGGAGCTGCCTCTCACAGAGGAACGGCCACTGTGGGACTGTATTTCAGGGTGGTAGTTAGAATGCACACCCCCACCACGCTCAGAAATTGCCTCTAAAACCAAAGTTTACTACACGAATTAATCGGTTTATTAAGGGTTAACACATACTGAGGGATGATGTTTAGGGAAAATGCAAATATAAGTGGCTACCAGGGATATTTATATATATAGATACAGTAAGAAAGTGTCCTTTAGGGAGGTAATGCAAAAGGTACTGTGCTTTTAAGGGAGAGGGCTAAGGACCAAAGGGAGGAGGGAAGGAAGCCCGACGTCAGTCCTCCTTAAGAGGTCGTGCTGTGTGTGCGAGTATGAGGAGCGGAGTGTGTGCGGTGATGTTACCCTCCGGCGGCTTGTCCTCGACGACTCTGTTCCCAGCGGCAGCGGCGGTCGGTGGCCCCTTTTCGCCAGGCAGGACGGCAGGTCCATGGTGTCGGAGGGGCAGCCTCTCGGCAGCGGGTGCAGCGGCCGTTGGTTTCCCCTCAACCGGCAGCAACACGGGGAGGGGGCTCCGGCCCCGACCCCAGGGCTCGGGACCCTGGCACACTCAGCGCTAAGGCCCAGGCTTGGCCCGGGTCAGGCAGGCAGGGTCCCAGCACCAGTGTCCACAGCAGGGGGGTGTCCCAGCAGAAAGCGTCCGAACGGGCCTCAGGGAGGAGGGAAGGGCCCACCTGCTGCACTTACCCCCTTTTATACCCCCGTGAACCACCTGTCTAGTCAGTGTCACTGTCTAGAGCCAATTAGCATCCATGAGCCCCAAGTTAGGGTGGTGACTACCAGGGGCACAGGATGGCTTGTTGCCCATCCTTTCTGTCCCGTACCACATCTGTTGTTTTGGTTTCAGTTGTCCTTGAGAAGCAAGTCTGTTTTAGTTCGTTAGCTGGGAATAATCAGAAGGCCTTCACTGGCTTAAAAGGCATTTTGTTTAGACTTATGTGGGGAAGAAAATAACAGTTTCCCACAAGCCTAGCAGCTTCACTTTGCATGTTGGATTGGTGCGAAGGTACCGATGCAATGTGAAAGGCAGGATTTGTGGTGGCAATATCTAGGATTTGCTTCCAGGTTTCTTGCTGCCACACAGGTAAGTTATTTACCTTCCAGTCATTTTCTTTCCAGAACATTATCCATTCTGTGCATGCCTTGAATACCACATATGAATCAGTATATATACTATTGTCGCGAGCCAATATTGGGGGGTAACATTTGTGCATTGTTCTTTGGTGATCACATTGTACACAGCATCAAGCTCCCCTATTTGGGCACTTCCTTCACCATGATTGACAAGTTGTTCCCCTGTGTTGGTGTTTATAGCAGCAGACCTAAATTTCCATATTTTGCCTTCCCCCTTAGAGGAGGCATCTGTGAACCAGGTGTTTCTCAAACTGGTATTATATTCGTGTGCCTCCTTAATAGGTGAAGGTGTTTTCACAGTTATGTTATCATTTTCTTTCCCCATTCATGGGAATGTGATCCTGAATCTTAAGATGTTTTTCAGGACCTTCCACAATCTTGTAAAGATCAGAGAAATATTCTATTTGGGAGTACCATTTCCTTACAGTTCCCTTTTGTTACACTCCTTCCAGGGGTGCCTTTCCTGATGTCACCTGATAATTGACATTAAATGGCCCTCTGAGAACAATGCTCTGATTTTTGGCATTTTTGCTTACCTCCTTTAAAGCAGTACTGATAGTTAACAACCCCTTCTCCCATACAAAATATCTCTTTTCTGAATCTCTGAATGATTGTGAGTAGAAGCCAATAGGCCTTGTACTTCCATCCGGTCCTTTTTGCCAGAAGTGATATGAAAAAACACTAATGGCAAATCCCCGTTCGATGGTGATTGGATCTGTAGGGTGTAAACGTCCCAAGGTTTGGTATGTTTGAATCTCAAATAGTAAGAGTTTCAATGCTTCATCCTGTGTATGGTCCCATTCCCAGTGTCTGGTTTTCTTTAATAAATCATATAGTGGTCATGCAATTATGGCCAAGTCTGGTATATGTTTTCTCCAAAATTGGAATGTCCCCAAAACTTCCTGGAGTTCCTTTTTGTTACTAGGAATTTTGATCTCACCTAGTTTTGTCAAGGTATCAGTAGGTGCATTCCAAGATCCCTTTCTCCACAAATTCCTAGAAATTTTACTTAATGGCAGGGGGTTGTTTTTTTATCTTCAGGAATCTCAATTCCCAGATTAGACAGATGTGCGATGATGTCTTGGTAAACCTCTCCCACCGTTAGCACATTAGGGCCTCCAATTAAGATGTCATCAATATACTGATAGACTTTGACATCTTTATTTCTTTTAATAGATGGTATTGTTTTCAATTCTACAGCAAGCGCATGGTGAGCTAATGGGGGTGAATATTTATAACCTTGTGGGAGTCTTGTGAATGTATACTGAGCACCTTCCCAGGTGAAGGCGATTTTTTCTTGATCAGAAGAGTCTATGGGGATCATAAAAAACATATCTTTGATATCCAGTGTGGCCATAACCGGGTGTGCTGATTCTTGTATATTTAAAATTAAATCTGCCAGATTGGGCACAGCAGCTGTCAATGGATCAGTAGTAGCATTCAAGCATCAGTAATCAATTGTTACTCTCCATTTCCCACTGGGTTTCCTTACAGGGCAAACAGGTGAATTGTAAGGAGCGTGTTAATTACAATACCTTTTTGTTTTAAATCCTCAATGACTTCTTTAATTCCTTCTTTGGTTGCAATGGGAATTTGATATTGCTTTATGTTAGAGATCCTGCTTTGTGGAAGGATAGGAGCTTGTCATAATAACCTAATTTGTGGAGTGGAAGTACCAAAATTCCAATAACGGCCTTGATAATCTTTCCATGTTCAGCCTTGAAGCACATCCATTCCCAATAAATTATAGGGAATGTCTCCCACTATCATTTGAGTCTGAATTAAAGTGTCTTCACCTGGTAATTTCAGGTATACTTTAGCAGTCCTTTGTAAAGTGGGACGGCCAAATGCCCGACTTGCCAACATAGGTTTTAGGGACAAATTAATGCCACATTTCTGAGCCTCATCCTTTCTTAGCGTGGAAATCTGTGCTCCAGTGTCCACCACAAATTTAATAGGATGTCTATTGGGACAGAGAGCACAGGTAATTTCCAAATCTCCCTTTTGATTTTGGGTTAATCTCAGTATGTTTTGCCAATCATTAGGAGGTTTTATTAATTTAGCATCTGATTTGTTTTTTATTGACCAATCAGTTTGATTTCCTGGAGTGCCTTCCCATGGTTTTTTCCAGGGTTTCAGTCAAATTGACTGCATTTTGTATTTCTTCTTTCTCCTCCCTCTCTCTTTCTTTCCTTTGATTTTATTTTGCTGATGGAGTGTAGAGGGCTTTTCAGCGAGCAATGGACATGTGAGCAATCCGGCTTTTACTGAAAACATCTGGGCCCCCGAGCAAGGACGTTTCCATGGATACCAACTGAGAAAGTGAGCAGCGAAGGTAAACAGCTTCCAGATGTGCCAAAGCAGGAAGTGAGGCGGAGAGTCATGACTGCGCATGCGCGTGCTATAAGGCTAGGAACCAATCACTGTTTAGGTCGTGGCAGGCTTTATGACAATTGACAAATGACAAGAGTGGTTTTGGATGCGTGTACATAGCAAGGGGCTATATAAGAAAGGTTGGTGCATAAAATAAACGGCATTCACCTGATCATATTGATCCCTGTGTGTCTGTCCATTATGACCTCCCGCAACGGAGGGAGGGCTATTTAGTTTCCTAAACTGGAATCACTTTTCCTGGCACCAGACTGTGCAGGCCATTTTTCTACTAAGTCTTTTAGGTGGTTATAGGGATAATTCCTTGTCAATAATTCAGGTGGAATTCCCTTTTTCCTTCCTTCCTCCTTAAGTCTGGCAAAGGGCCCCTGGCAGTCACCACCTCTAGGCAAAATGCCATTGGATTGTTGGGAATTATTTGTGCTGTTAGGTCTAGAGCCTGTGGCTGGGTGGTCACCCCATCTTCTCCCTCTGTTTCGGGGAGGATTCTGTGGTGGCCTAGCAGCCACAGCTGCATATGTAGGACATTGATTATCATCCTCTTGAATGACTTGTTTTATTTTTTGTGAGTAATCAAATTCTGGGACACCATATTTGCATCCGTATTCTGTGAGCGTCTTTGCTAGATCTGCCCATGTATATGGGTTGGAATCTGTGTATCTTCAAGTTCGTTTTTTATTTGAATTACCTGGTTCTTTAATTCACCTGGTAACCCTCTAATGAGGGCATCCATTCGTTCAGGGTCAATTGTCTCCATAAGTCTTTGGCATGGCCCGGATTTAATAACCCAGGAAGGTTAGAACTGGACCCCCTTGCTTTCTAAACTCCTGCTGAAATAGAGGAGCCTAAGTGCGGCTGGATCCAGTCCTGTACGTGTCACAACTCAGACTGGGCAGCCCAGGGAGATTAGGACTGAAGCCCCTTGCTTTCTAGACTTCCTTCAGAGAGGAGCCTAGGTGCAGCTGGGCTCAAAATCCTTCTCTCAGACCTGGTCTTTTCCCAGAGAGTAAATGTATTACAGTCCGAGTAAAAGCTCAACTGTCCAATTTGACCCCTTGATCAGATTAAGGTGTAGCAACACGCAAGGTCTGTTTATAACAAATAACACATTTATTACACTAGTAGGAGTTAATATTGAACAACCTAAACAAAACCACCCACATATATATTAAGTAAGGAAAAGGGGATGAGAAGAAAAAAAAGAAGGGGGGAGAGAGAGAGAGAGAGAGAGAGAGAAAGTGAGGACAGGAAAATCACTGGTCCTGGATCCAGCATCGTTGGTCCAGCCAAGGGGGAGAGTCGGTGTTGATAGTTGATGTTGATGAAACTCCCCAAAGCCCACCATTGCAGCCCCCTATTTTATAGGCCTAGAATCTTGATTTCACAATGAGTACGTGTGATTGAGCCATACATGTGTGAGCAGCTGGAGTGGACCTATGCCCCCTTATCTCACCTATGCAGGCCCAAGGCCGTATGCAGGCCATTACTGCAGTCTCCATCCTCCCAGGCAGGCCTTTTAGGACTTTGTTCCAGGGTCTACAATGGGGTTTCAACACCATTTCCCAAAGTAGGTCCTGAGGGCTGGTCCCTCACAGTCTTGACCAGATGTTAGTTCATGATCATATATCATTTGGATCACTGCTGTTTTGTGTATATTTTCCATAAGTCTTGATGCACCACCTTCTAACACAAATGGTTCACTCTGTGACATGGGGTGAGCGAAACCACTGTTACAAGCAGCCCTCTGTGTCAGGCTCCATGGTTCGAGGTAGTTTCCAGTGGTAAGTAAGGCACCAGGACCCCAATACCCAGATGCTTCCTGTACTGTAAGCTGAATGCCATCCCCCCCACTTCTGGATACTCGTATTACATATTCAACATCTGTTTCAGATGGTCTGTGGCCAAATTGTTTCTTTAAATTAGTGAGTTCTAGTGCTGTATAGGGGGTCTCCTTATATGCTACGTCTGTTCCTCCTGTCATTGTCGTCAAAAGAATAATCAGTTTGGACCAATGGGCGCACAGTTCGATGGGCAACCTGTTTGTCCTCTGAGCTTGGACAACCTGAGGAGCTTCCTGCAATATTTTCCACCATTGCGGTCAATCTTTTTAATTTGTTACCCATTTGCTTAATTTCTTGCTGTCCTGTGTCCATATATGATGTGATTATTCCTTCTAATTTGGGCATTTGTTGTTTAAGTTCAGTTAGTTCCCTTCTTATGTACTTCTTATCAGAATTAGAGGTGTATACATGTTTCTGTGTGTATTTTGCCTTATTGTGAACCTTGGTGCTTTTAGAGTTAAATCTGACATGTCCCTTGGGTGGAGCAGGTAGAGAAATCTCCTCCTCTTCAGTAGTGTATATGTCAGTTTGATTGGTTGTCTGTATCGTGATTAGGTTTCCCTTTAATTGATTCCTCAACTTCTCCTTCATAGCAAATGAAATCTCCAAACTCCTCTTCCTCCTCCAAAGGTGGAGCAGATGGAATTACTGTATTTTTACTGACCCTTTTAAGCTCTTGTTTGATTTATTCCTTTTCTTGCCAAATTATAGTAGCAAGAGTGAAGAAAGCCTTGGCATTCAAATAGTCCATACCACATTTTTTGATTTCTTTCTTTACTTTTGAGGATAGGGCTGATCCACTATCGAGAGCCCTTAAATCATCACAAATATGATCCAAATAATTTTTAATATGATTGCCTTATGGTGTCAAACTAATCACTTGAGGGGATATATTTGTGGATTTTAAGGAATTCATAAAACAACTTCACAAAGGGGCAGTTCCTGAACTCTTCCTTAAAAGGGGAAGGAGATCTATCCCGGGTACTCTCGTGTTTTGAGAAGAAACCATTCATGAAATTCATGGTGATTTTCTTTAGTAAAAGTAATGTGGCAAGTCATTGGACTTATATCCCACTTTTGACACCAATTAAAAATGTAATGTGTTCATCAAACCATGACAGACCCTCCTGCAGGGAGGAGTGGACCAGACAGGTGACCAAAGTTGACCAAATGCAGTATTGCATCCCATACATGTCATACTCAGTATAAATCTGAGGGATCATGAGGGTCAAACTCTCTTCGTCTGTGGCCAGCATCCTGGGAGGACACTGTCCATTTGTCTCCTTTGATTCTGATCCATGTGTTCCTGAACCTGTGTTTCTGCATCCAGCTTCTGTCTGCCACTGACTCCAGAAGCTCAGTCTGGGTCTTTTCCAGGGCCTGCTGAAACAAAATTCAGAGCTTCCAAACCCCATTGCTTTCTAACACTCCTCACTGAAGTAGGAGGCTAGGTGCGTCTGGGTAGGGATTCTGAGATAAAGACCCAATAACAACAAACAAGCTGTTATTGAACAGGCATTCTTTATTGCAGTGCTGGGCAGCACTGGGGAATTATCCACCATGAGTGCTCCAACGAGTCAGTGAAACACCCCGACTAATATACACCAAAAACATGCATATTCAGTTCCTTGTCAATGAGTTCCCAGAATTCTTTTACATAGTCATTTTATTTCCTGGAATTAGTTATCTTTGTAATTATGCATGCTCGAGGGTCTCCTGTGGGGGTCTTTGTTAATTCTAGTCCTTTGTCCTGTCTCCCGTCCTGGTCCTGTCTCCAGTCTCCTGCTGGTAGATTGCCCAGGTGAGTCCAGAATCAACATGTGGGTTGTCTGTAGGCACCACAGGTCTTAGAAGACTTGATGTTATCACAATGTGCAGGATGCTTGGCATAATTGACTGACAGTTTCACAAAGCACATTGTTTTAAAAGTAACCCATTCAGCTAACTTAGTACAGCAAATTAATTATTTTAGTAAATTTTTATTAGGCTATATTTCTATTGAATCTACTAATGAGTATTCTATGACTATCACTGCCCTGCAGCCTTGATGGTGACATGAGCATTATGGGGGGGGGAGCATAATATTGCTTTTGTATATATTTGTACATATTTCATTATTTTCTTTTTAATCACTACTGTTTCATTGAAGCTATGTAGTTTAGTTTCTAACCCATAAGTCTCTCTCCCTTATTCTCTCTCCTTTCCCCTTCTGGGAAGGGAGAGGGGTTAATAGAGAGCATTTGTCAGTCATTTAATAACTGGTCCAGCATTAACCCATGATGGTTCTCATATTGCCCCAGAAATGACAGTTTCCACAAAGCAAAGCAGCCTGAGCCATGAGGGATGTGCTGAGTACTGCAGGGGAAATGTTAAGCTTTCCATTTGGTGTATCCTGAAGTCCAAAGACTCTGGATATCTCTTGGTGATGGAGAAAAAAAGATTCAGGAGATACATCAGCTCTCATCTTTCCACATCTGCAGCAAACTCCACATTGCTGTTCTTCCTCAGCTGATGATTGTGTTGGGTTGGTGTGGTGTGGTTTTGGTAGTGGGGGAGGGACCCCAAGGCTGGCCCCTGTGAAAAGCTGCTGAAAGGTCCCCTGACTCCAAAAAATCCAGCCACGCCTCTGGCTAAGGCTGAGCCCATCAGCCACAATGCAGCACCTCTGCGATTAACATATTCAACCCATGGAGGAGCATGGTGGAGCAGCCCATGAAGGACCACGGTGGAGCAGATGTGGACCTGCAGCCGCGGAGGACCCCGTGCCAGGGGAGGTGACTGTTCCCAAAGGAGGCCGTAACTCTGTGGGAAGCCTGTGCTTGAGCAGTCTGTTCCTGAGAGACTGCACCTCGTGGGAGGGACTCATGTCCAAGGGGTTAGTGAAGGACTCTCCTGTGGGAGGGACCCCACGTTGGAGCAAGGGAAGACTGTGAGGAGTCCTCCCCCTGAGGAGAAAGGAGCGGCAGAAAACAACATATGATGAACTGACTCTAAACCCCCTCCCCTTTCCTCCTGTGCTGCTGGGGGAAAGGAGGCAGAGAAATCAGGAACAAAGTAATTTGGGCCCAGGAAGAAGGGAGGGGTGGGGTAAGGTATTTAAACTCTGTTTTTTGTTTTGTCTTTGTCCTGTTTACATCTGATTGGTAATAAATGAAATTAATTTTTTCCCCAAGTTGAGTCTGTTTTGCCCATGACTGTAATTAGTGAGTGAAACCCTCCTTGTCCTTGTCTCGACCTGTGAGCTTCTAGTTGGATTTTCTCCTCCCCATCCCACAGTGGGGCAAGGGGTGAGCGAGCAGCCATGTGGTTCTTTGTTGTCAGCTAGGCCTAAACGTCGACAGCGATACACATGAAATAAAATCTGTGTCTAGTGTCTACCTCCAGAACCATCATCAAGCCCAGAATTTGTATTTTCAAGCTTCACAAAAGCCAAGAACTCAGTGGGGATGAAAAGCCAACTCACTTCACATGTAATCCAACTTACTTAAAATGTAAAATACATAGATAAACGGGTCTCCTTATTTACACCACTGAGAGCCTTCTCATGTGATAAAAACATCAAAACTAAAGCAAACTGCCCTATTTAGCTGGAAATGTAATGGATTTTATTACTATTACTATTTCCATATGGCTATGAGAAGACCAGCAGGCAGCAGGACCCTAAGTTTAGCACAGTGCAGCTCTAAATTCCCTGGTGTAATTTCCTGGTTCTCTAAACATTGTTCAGCCTGGCACCACCTCTTGTGGTCTGCAAGAAGCTTCATAGCTAATGTACACATCCATTTCAAATGACAGTAGATCTGAGCTTGTTGGCACTACCTGGTTGCATGAGAAAATCCATGTAACATTGGTCTCTTAGTCAAACAGTCTCACTGACCAGCAGAAGACAGCTGTAGGGATGGGACAAGGGGATGCAGTCAGAGAAATACCAGTATGAAGGTTGCTCAGGCACCTGAAGGACTGTGGTGTGTGGGAAGATGGAGGCTGCACAGAAACTTCATCCCTAGAAAGGATTCTGCAGAGTACGATGGGCAGAGGTCACTTGTTACTGCTACCTGTGCATCCTCTGATAGCCCTCACCAGCACTATAGGGAGAAGTGGTGGTCCTGCCCTGGTCTGGGAGATAAAAGCAAGCTTTTTCACTCAGGAAATCATATTTACATTCTGGACATGCAAAATTAAATGTGTTACAGCAGGGAAAACAGTGCTGAGATTGGGCAGCTGTAACCCATTCTCAGAGCTTAAGGCTTTATTTTGGAGATGTGACAACGAGTAGTGTATTGAATGAAAATGGCGGGGGGGCAAAAATCCCAAACAAGTTGATATTGTTTAAATAATACACTCTATTTTATTTTCTGTAAAACCTTTATGCTACAGACTTGCTTCAAAAAACAGGAGGTCTCATCTTGCACCAAAAATATATATATTTATATATATGTAATGCTCTGTTTTATTATTTTTTTCTCCAAAGACTAGATGGAAAAGGAAAACTAAATAATGAGCGTTGAGAAGAATAAAATTTTTAACTAGAGTTGCACGTTTTAAACATTTATATTCTAAGCAATGATTTGTCTTCACTACAGAAGATTCCAAGTTCACACTACAGCAATTCAGGAACTGCTAAAACCATGAACAGCTTGAGCCAATGCACGCTGAAGTCAATGAAAAGCCCTGCATCAGCTCCAATGTGTTCCGAATCAGGCCTCAAGTACATTGGTTCTTAGCCATACAATGGCTAACAGTTCTCTTTCCTGCTGAGAAGAGCAAAACTGTCCAGGCACCTTTTGCTCCCTTTAAAAAACAAACAAACAAAACCACAAAACAAAACCACTTGCTAGCTACCCAGTGATTGCAGTTTTTGGTTCACTATCCTTTCAAATTTGTGAAGAAAATACGTAGTGTTTTAAATAAAAGAAAACCTGCATCAGACTACAATACATGAATCATTTAAACAAACACAGTGCACAATTGGAGTAAGTTTGGTTAGGATTCAGTCATTTTTTTATATACATGCAAGTCACATCATATACAAACTGAAAAACAAGAGTTAGTTTGCATTTTTCATGGAAGGACTACAAATGGGTTCCTGCAGCTTTCTTCAAAATTGACTTTGTGAAACAGGAAAAAGCAGCCACACTAAATCATTGTTCCAAAGTTAGCTTTACAGCATGTGTGCTAGCCCACTATAACGATAGCTGAGATGCATAATTAAAATATGAGGAGAAAAGATTGACAGCCACTACTGATATAGTGCCACAATAGCACAGGACTTTTCCCTACTGCAATGCAAATAGACTCCATCCCTGTGCCACTCCCTCCCTCTCACCTCCAGAAAAAGAAATCGGTCACTAGTAGCACCACATACATTTTTCTGGCCATGCAATACACTTATGTTCAATGTTTTAGAAAGCTTGAAATTGGAATATCAATTCCTTATCTATTTACTCTTTAAAGTGCAGTCATAACCATTCTGCTTATTAAAGAAAAAGGTCTTTGTTACTAACTATATCACCACTGCTGTTTTTTTTCCTTCAAGTTATGTGACAACATAAGTAATTTTTTTCCCCACAGATAAAATTATTGGAAGCCAAATAAATTTACAAACCAGGCAACACAAAAAGAGTACAGAATTTCCCATGTCCTGACTACCCCCTGCCCTGTTATGCCTTAAATGACAAAACATCTGATGATAGAGCTGTACAAAATTTCCACTAGAAACATTTTGAACACAAAGGAACATTTTAATTGCACAATAGACATTTAAAGTGAATATAATCTTGTTCAACTCTAATCTTTGGTTTTTGCCTTGAGAAAGGCTCGAAATGACAGATGAGGGGCAGGAATTTCCATATACACTACAGAAACTACAGCCTGCTAAATTTCACTGATTTTGGTAAATATTCTGGTAGAAAGTATTTCCTGAATCATATCCTAAAACAATTCCAAAACTAGGATAAGAGACATGACCTAAAGCAACATCTTTTAGGACAGAGTTTTAAACACTTGAACGGCGCCACAAGTTTCAGCAAATGCTGAATGCTACACATCTCCTCAAGTGCTTTGCCAGACTGGGGCTTTGCAAGGTTTGGTGTTTTTTTCTGAGACGGTCAATAAAGCAAATAAACAACAGTAGAAATGAGGACTATGAGCAAAATGTTTAATTTCACTCCTTCTCCTACTCCAGGCAAGACTTGGATATAGGTAAAAAAGTTCAGCTACATTTAAAAAGGAGTGGGCTGCTGGGCCTTATTACTTTTCATTTTCTTGTGCTTTTGCAATAATCAGCTGCTAGTAAATCACTACTATTACTATTTTGAACCATAACAAGCTGTGGGAAATGATCAGTGAAAAACAGTAGTCAAGTATACAGAAGACTCAGCACTGAAAAGAGTGTAAACTATAAATTATATTGAAAATAAAAATTGTTTAGTTAAAAGCTGTTCAGTGCATATGTTATGGACCATTTGTATTAAAGACAATCCCTCCTGCTCATAACATAACCACATCAGCTTGGGTTTAAATACTCTTGGCCCAATTTTCAGAAGTGTTGAATACCCCTAGTTCCACTGAAATCAGTGAGGACACAGCATTTCTCAAAATTGCTGATGCTCACACAGCAAAACACTAACTTCTACTAACAAACTCAACATACTGATAAATTAAAAATGTTCTGAAGTTGGAGGTGGAAAAGTGTGGGAGGACATAAGTTTGCATACAGTTAATTTCTTCAGATTAACACACATACAAGTTAGTAACTGTAGATGTGTTTTAAATTTGGAGCTATTTGCTTTTAATTCTGGGAGGAATCCTCCTTTGAGAAGGCAAAACCATTTTAAATGATATTGAAATTATACTACATTCTTATGGAAATGAAAAACCTCGAGTTTGAATTCCCCCAGGAACAAGGGTTTTAAAGCTGAAGCTTTAACAATGAACTACTGTGCCACTAAGGGCAGAAGGGCTGGGGGCACACAGTGATACTGCATTACAGTAGATATTTGCGTCTGTTATCCTCATCCAAAGTGAGGTCTACTACTTCCGAAGGTGAAGACCAATTCTGCTGGGGAGTCACAGCTGTCCATGATGGTGTTTGCTGAGCATTACTGTACTGTGAGCCTGAGCCATGCTTCCAGGAAGGCACACTCTGAATCACACCTCCCCTGGGATGCATGCACCTGTAGCAAAGCAAAAAAACACAAAGGATTAAAGCTAACTATTGAATTCAGGCACAAGATTCTTAGTTGTGGTTTATCACTTAGGCATCTTGTTAACATGTCCCTCTCCAAAACGTCCTCATTAATTTTCCATTCGTAGAGTTCACGACATCTTAAATACCTAGTAACAAAGCTGAGACTAAACTTAAACTTGGGGGTAGTGGTGGGGATTAAATTATCAAGAACTGAATTATTCCAGTGGGTGTAAAAATGTGTGCATTTTTACGCACATATCCATGTGTGCATGGATCCCAAGGCTCTTGAAGAAGTCTGCCCCATCATGTGTAGTACCATGCACTAATCAAAAGCAGAGTTTCCTGGTAGTGTTTTTTCCCACTGGACTGAATATGTATCTGAAAAGATACATATTTTAAGTGAGGCTTGATGACACAAAGATAAAAGCTATCTTTCTATATGAAATCAAAACCATGTTAAAATCAGGACATCATGAGACTTTCATTACAATAATTACAAGAGAGATCCTGTCCATCTCAGTGACAAAGATGTTAAACAGCACCAACCCTTGAGCAATGCCACTCTTCACTGGTCTCCATTTGGACATTGAGCTGTTGACTGCTACTCTTTGAGTGCTATCATCCAGCCAATTCCTTATCCCCCAAGTGATCCATCCATCAAAAACATATCTTTCGGTTGTGGTTTTGGGCCCAACACAACAACAAAAGGAAACAGCCCCATGGCTCACTCAACTCCTCCCCCCCCCCCCCACACACACTCTGGGATGAGGAGGACAAAGCTCATGGGTTGAGACAAAGGATAAGGAGGGTTCTTCACCGATTAAGGTCCTGGGCAAAACAGACTCAACTTGGGGAAAAAATAATAATTTAATGTCACAGTAATCAAACACAGGACACAGACAACACACAGAGCAGTGCCTGCATACGTTACCCCACCCCTCCCTTCTTCCCAGGCCCAAATTGCTTTGTTCCCAGTTTCTCTCCCTCCTTCCCCCAGCAGCACAGGGGGATGGGTTTTACAGTCAGTTCCCCATCATAAACACCACCAAATTTGTCAGGCAGGATTTGCCCTTGGTGAAGCCATATTGGTTGCCAACAACCATCTCCATCTTTTCCATGTGCCTTAGCAGAGACTTCAGGAGGATCTGCTCCATGATCTTGCCGGGCACAGAGGTGAGACTGACCTGCCTATAGTTCCCCGGGTCTACTTTTTTTCCCTTTTTGTTATATGATGAAGTGATGACAAGGATTTAATGTAGTCTTTAAGATGATCATTCCATTTCCAGCTGTAAATGTTAAACAAGCGCTACTAAAACTTTATACCTAGTATTCCAAAAATTGTTTTTCTCTTGTAAGCACTGGTGGTGGCTGTTGCTGCTCCTGGCTGCATACATAAACAGGAGATGTTTGGCTGCTGGGGTAACCTTTTCCTGTTTCTTTGTGAAGGCATGTGTACTGTATTTCAAGAACCAAGGTTTTCTGCACTGGTCAAATATCCCTGACATTTACATTTTATTTGTTTTAATTTAAGGTAGTGTAATTTAATTTCTCCAGAACTACTTAGGTTATGCTCATACCTCTTGGCTCTGGTTAGAGCTTCATGAAATGAAAAAACTCATTCTCTGAGCTCTAAGTTCTCTGAATATAAATGTCTCCTTTCCTTCTCAGATACGTAATTTAGTTTTGGATGTGATGTTCAGAATGACGTTTTAATTACTTCTTCGGTCTTAAAAAGACATTGTTTAGCCTGGAGAAAAGGAGGCTGAGGGGAGACCTTCTTGCTCTCTACATCTCCCTGAAAGGAGGTTGGAGCGAGGGAGAAGTTGGTCTCTTCTCCCAAGGAACAACCAATAGAATAAGAGCAAATGGCCTCAAGTTGTGCCAGGGAAGGTTTAGATTGGATATTAGGAACAATTTGTTTACTGAAAGGGTTGTCAGGCCCTGGCACAGGCTGCCCAGGGTGGTGGTGGAGTCCCCATCCCTGGAGGTATTTAGAAGACCTGTACATGTGGTGCTGAGGTGTACATGTGGTTTAGTGGTGGCCTTGGCAGTGCTGGGTTAACAGTTGGATTGATGATCCGAAATATCTTTCTTTTCCCACCAAAATTATTGATTCTATGATTCTATCTACAAAGAATTATCAATAAGAAACTGGAACTCTAACAAATGTAGGGAAATTTTGTTTTCAAGCTTTCTTTTAAGAAGAAATATTTTTAAGCATACCTGACAAGAAAAGCTTGTAGCCATAGCAAACTAAATATGATGTTCGTTCTCAGGGACTATGGTCCATCATTCTGATGAAGAACAGTACTCAATGCTTAGCCAAAGCTAATACTAACTTTTCTCCCTGAAGATGACAAAAAGCAAGCTATAAATTATCTCACAGAAATGATATATGACAAAAATAAAAGTGTTTATCCTCAAACAAGCAGCCAACAGGCAAATGTTCAATCAAACATTAGCTTAGGGAACATGCTTTCCAATCTGTAGCTAAGGGAAGATACCAAGTAAAGGCAAGCAAAAAAGGAGGGGCAAAAAAACCCAACAACAAAACAACTTAGGAAAAAAACAGAGGAAGACTGTTTTATACATGTGTATGATAAAAAAATATTAAATCTATTGGGCAAAAATTAAACAAACTGAAAAACATGATTTGGTGTCCTAAGTAGATATCTGGTGATATTCCAGAAACAGCACTAATTCACTAGCAATCTGAAAAACTACAAATGATGGACAAACTCCAGGATGTCACAACTTATGCCAGTCCAACAATGACATGGTATATGGAGCACAATAAAAAAACAGTGTGAGCAAAAGAACTGAATCCAAACACCATTCTAAGCATGCAAAAAATACTGATCAAAAACCTAAACCTTTTTCAAATTACAACCCTGTCAGAAGCCCATCAATACTTCATAACTGCAAGCCTAGACCTGCAAGAGAAAGAAAATTCTAAATAGGATTTGAACAAATGAAATGTGTGAGTATTCAATGGAGCCAGTAAGAACTCAATGGAGCCAGTAAGAACTAGTCTTTGGGAGATGGTAGTTACATGAACAAAGGAAGGCACAGAAGTGTGCTTTATGTCTGTCTTTGCCAAAATTATTTTGGTGCATAAGTACTAAAACTGATTCTAAATAGCAACTCTGCATTTACTTAACATTCCCATTCTTGTACATGGTAAATATTATTGAGGCAAGCAGCATGGAAAGCTTTTGAATAGGGGTGTGTGTACATAGTGCTAGACAGATTTACATGAACTAGTAGTGGAGGACCACACTGCTTATCATTAGGACAAATATCCTCCAAGCCCTGAGTCTGCTGGATAAACAGCCAGGAGAGCTACTTCCTAAGGAATTAGCATATTCCAAAAGAGTTAGCCATGCAAGGAATTTCACTGTTCTAAAAGTAAAGACTAAATCTTACTTCCTTCAGCACCTTAAAATTTCCTTTTTTCACATCCAACAGCATTGGATTGAGCCCACACTATCTGTACAGTTTCCTGCCTGGGACATTGGGTCCTGTACACCTTCCTTCCTTTCCTCAAGAAAGATGTGGTGAAGGGACAATAAGGAACAGCTCTGTTTCTTGTCCCTCACACCCCTTTTCCACCTCCAAGCATCCACCAGGCAGCAGACTAGTTTTAAAAAGAGCTTATCTGTGTACTGTTTTAACTGGGTTTTATTCCAGCAAACTAACTCTCCACATTATATGAAAATGCCAGTCTTGTTAAATTGCTTCAATAATACCTTAAGCCAAGGTAAGATCATAGACTAAAGATGAAGAATAACATAAAAAAATGCCTATAAAGAATAACAGCTGAAGCATAGCTGCACAACTTTCTATCTGATATTGAGAGAAACCTCTGGCTTCCTTATCCTCATTTTCTTTGGGGGTTTGAACTCTCTTGTATCTTGAAATAAAACCAAGATTCATAAGGATCTTTTTTTTTAATCTAAAGAGGCCATCTTATGACATTAGCCATTGAAAAACTGAAAGTATTTTTACAACTACTGATTAATTAAACTGGAAGTTGATTAAATGCTTAAAGTAAGTCAATATTTTTAAAGGAATCAAGAACCCACATAAATATTTTTATGTATTTGCATATTTACACTACAACCTTAAAATCTGAATTCCTGATGTATATAAATTTGGTATCTCAGTATTCGGTATTTTAATACTACATATATTTAGGCTGTTAATGTTTGATATCAAATCACAAGCTTAATATGAATGCTTATCAAGTTGGTAACATAAAGATATTCTGACATCACTGTGACCAACAGAATAGAAAAAAAAAAAAAGTGCAATATTTGCTACCTTTTGGGCATCAGTCATGGATAACTACTGAAGTAGAAGTCAGCAGGTTTTTTTCTTAATTTTGGCAATACAAATATTTTGACAAAATGAAATAAATATTAGAGCAAGAAAAAAAAATTAATACCTGGCATGTTCCTGAACTCCAACAATCTCTACTTCGCTATCAGAAGAGGCGATATTAATTTCTTCATTGATCTGAGCATTACCAGAAGAGGTTTTGTTGCTAGCAAGGAAGATTGGATCCAAATGACCTATAGATGGGAAAATGCAAATACAACCAATGTTTAACAGCTTACACAACTCAGAAATCAGATGTAAAAGGAATTTCCCAAGCCAACAAAAAGACTGAAACACTGAGATTGGAAAACCTGAATAGATCACACATATGTGAACAAAGCCCGACTACTGCATCAAGAACATTTGTAATTAGGCTTTCCAGATTTTTTTTACAGCAACACTAAGAGTTAGACTGTGCCTAAACTTCTTTGAAATAAAGAAACAAGACAATCTATTGTCAATAAATCAAACAAAATGATACTATGGCAAACAAAGCCTATAGGCTGGACAGAAACATCACACACACCAAGGAAAATGAATTTATTTTCCTTCTTTTTTTTAAATAGGGGAAGCCAGTCAATGAAAAAACCCAACAAACCCATCAGTTTCTGGTCACACTGCTTCACACATTTGCTCTAACACTATTACAAATACTTGAAAAAAATATTTTTTTCCTAAGTTCCATATACAGCAGTGTTTTTTTATTACAGTGCTATCAAGTTCATTAGTCTGTCAAACAAGTCCTCTCTAAATACTCACAGATATGGCAAGTTTTGCCTTTTCTGCAAAGAAGGTCCTTCACCACAATTACTGAAGCTGTGTTGCGACAAATTAAATAATATTTGCACAGAAAACACAAAACAGCCAAAATTATTATTTGTTTCACAGAAAATAAATTTTATAATTCAATTAAAAAAATTCAATAAAACAGCTTAGACTTTTTTCCCCCCCTAAAAAAATATTTATTCTACTGTCTCTCTATAGTAGTAACCTGGGCAGCCCTGAAGCAGATGACACTCCCTACTTCTTGGAAACCACTCAGTATTATTAATATAGGAGAAGTATCATTTGTCAAGCAGGAAATTTGATATTAGGTTGTATTATGTATATCAAGTTTGACTGGACATCTCTTCAAAGATGAGAGGAGGAGGATGCAATAGCAATCCACAGAATGTCAAAGGTGTGCAAAGATGCAGAACCCCGGTAAACCAAGAGGACACAGAGAGAAGAAATTAAACTTAAAACAAGTGCTTAAAGTATTTGGAAAAGATGCAAGCAAATAGAGGGGCATAGCCCATATTGTATGTTCAGTTTTCATAAAGCAAAGACCCTTGATGCAACATCTGATCAGGGTTAGCAAGGGAAGGAAATGTGTGCTGCCACATACCCAAAGGAGGCGTTTCCACCTCACAAGACAAAAGATTTGTCAGCTGAACTTAAAACGAATCAATAGCCAAGGCAGACTTTTCCTAACATTACAGTTCAGCTGAACATTTTTTGGCAAATATCACTGACTGCCAGAAAGTCCCAAAATGAATCACAGATATTTCTTTAATAGAACTGGCTGAGCACACTGTGTAACACGGAATAGAAGTGCTCAGAGTCTTCAATTCATGTGCTGGTGATGCAAACCAGGAGCTTTATGTGATCACTGCCCCAGTGATTCACATTGCACCACTCAACATCACTGCTGCTACAGCACAGGCAGCATCAGAATAACACAGTTCTTGGTCATTAATACATGCAAAGTAGTATGATATAAGCCTGCCTTAATATGTTGTATTAATGTTATACCACCATTCTGCATGTCCTGGTTTCAGCCGGGATGAAGCCAATTTTCCTTTTACTGATTTTTTTTCCCTTCAGTCAGCTTTCTTTTAAGTAGCACCAGAGCGTTCCAACTAAGACTGATAACAGTGGAATGTTTTTTGTAACTGCTGGGTCTTCAAGGTCACACCTTTACTCTGCTGCTCAGACTCTACGGGGAGATTGATAATCCACCCGTAGGAGGCTGAATTAGACAGACAGCAAAATTGGCCAGAGATATTCCATTCCATATATCTACGTAAGCTCAGAGGAAGGTCAGAGATCACGGAAGACAACTTCCTTCCTGCTGCTTCTTCCCTTCTCTTCCATCCATGGCCGGCATCTGGGGAGGACTCCGTCCATCCATCACCGTCAACCCCTAGGCTCGAGCACTCCTGACCCTCATCACTCTCCGCTTTCTCCAGCAGCAGTCCAGGATTTTTTGGGTCTGTTTGCAGCTAAGGAGAGTGCTGTGGGAGTTGCTGGGGGTGGGGGGAAGCGAGAGGCTTTTGCAGATATCTGAACAAATTTGTATATAATTGTATATATTTTCTTGTATCATTAGTGTTCAATAAAAGCTGTGTAGTTTAGTGTCACCGTTTGACTCAGGTCCGACAACAATGCTCTCGATCCCCTCCCCCCCCCCCCAGGCAGGGAAGGAGAGAGAGAAAAAGAGAGAGACTTGGCTGGATTGAAAACTAAACTACACAGCTTTAATTAAAACACTCATGAATCATATAAGAAAATATATACAATGATATACAGATATATTCAGATATGGGCAAAAACCTCTCGCCTCCCCCCCACCCCCGGCAACTCCCACAGCACTCCCCTGAACTGGGAAGAGTCCCGAGAAATCCCGGAGCCGCTGCTGGAGAAAGCAGAGAGTTATGAGGGTCAGGAGAGCTCGAGCCTAAGGGTCGACGGTGATGGATGAACAGAGTCCTCCCCGGACGCCGGCCATGGACGGAAGAGAAAGGAAGAAGAAGAAGGAAGGAAGTTGTCTTCTATGATCTTTGCCCTTCCTTTGAGCTTACGTAGATATATGGAATGGAATATCTTTGGCCAATTTTGCTGTCTGTCTAACTCAGCCTCCCACGGGGGGGGTCAGAGATCTCCCCATAGTGTCTGAGCCGGCGGAGTGAAGGTGTAACCTTGAAACCTCAGTAGTTAGAAAAACATTCCACTGTCTTATCAGCCTAGCAGAACACACAGTTGCTAGTTAAAAGAAAGCTTACTGAAGGAAAAAAAAATCAGTGAAAAGAAAAATTGGCTTAATCCTGGCTCAAACCAGGACATTCCACCCCTTATTCCATACCATATATTACATACAGGCTCTATACTTTACCAGCTGTCAAATTAAGGATTCTCTGCCAAAGTCAGATTACCTTGAGGTACATATTGTACTTCACCATCCTCCATCATCACACACCAGGTATGTCCAGGTCCCTGAGCAAAAGCAATACCCCTGACAGGTTTACCTTTGCCTGAAGCAGGATAGACCCAAACACTTTTACCCAGCAGGTTTCTTTCACATACCACAGGGACTTTATCCCCATCTGCAGTATGCACAAGGTCTGACTGGGCAGGACCAGCCCGATTGATGGATCCCCTGGTATTAACTAACCAGGTGGCCTTTACCAAATTTTTGTCCCAGTTTTTGAAAGTTCCACCACCCATTGCCTTTAGGGTAGCTTTTAACAAACCATTGTACCTTTCAACTTTCCCTGAGGCCTGTGCATAGTATGGGATATGGTAGATCCATTCAATACCATGCTCTTTAGCCCAATCAGTGACAAGACTGTTTTTGAAATGAGTCCCATTGTCTGACTCAATTCTCTCTGGAGTACCATGTCTCCACAAAATTTGCTTCTCAAGACCCAGAATAGTATTCCTGGCTGTGGCATGAGGCACAGGATATGTCTCCAACCATCCTGTACTTGTTTCCACCATTGTAAGCACATAGTGCTTACCCTGGCGGCTCTGAGGAAGTGTGATGTAGTCAATTTGCCAGGCCTCTCCAAATCTGTACTTTGACCACCTCCCCTCATACCACAAAGGTTTCAACCGTTTTGCCTGCTTAATTGCAGCACATGTCTCACAGTCATGGATCACCTGTGCAATAGCGTCCATGGTTAAGTCCACCCCTCGGTCACGAGCCCATTTGTATGTTGCATCTCTGCCCTGATGACCTGAAGCATCATGGGCCCACCGAGCCAGAAAGAGCTCACCCTTGTGTTCCCAGTCTAAGTCTACTTGGAACACTTGAGCAGCCTCATCTGCCCGTTGGTTGTGTCGATGTTCCTCAGTGGCTCGACTCAGAGGCACGTGTGCATCCACATGACGCACTTTTACCTCCAGTTTCTCTGTCCAAGCTGCAATGTCTTTCCACAGGTCAGCAACCCAAATAGGTTTACCCTTTCGCTGCCAGTTGTTCTGCTGCCACTGTTTTAGCCAACCCCACAAGGCATTTGCTGCCATCCACGAGTCAGTGTAGAGGTAGAGTCTCGGCCACCCCTCTCGCTCAGCAATGTCCAAAGCCAGCTGGATGGCTTTTAGCTCTGCAAACTGACTTGATTCACCTTCTCCTTCAGCTGCTTGTGCAACCAGTCGTGTAGGAGTCCACACGGCAGCTTTCCACTTCCGGTGGTTCCCTACAAGACGACAGGAGCCATCGGTGAAAAGAGCAAATTGTTTCTCAGTCTCTGGTAGATGATCATATGGTGGAGCTTCTTGAGCTCGTCTCACCACTTCTTGTGGTGGCATTCCAAAGTGGGTGCCTTCTGGCCAGTTTGTAATTGCTTCCACAATACCTGGACGATTAGGTTTCCCTATTCGAGCTCTTTGGGTGATCAAAGCAGTCCATTTACTCCAAGTCACATCGGTGGCATGATGGACAGGAGAAAGGTTATTCTGGAACATGAATCTCAGCACCGGTAGCCTGGGTGCCAGAAAGAGCTGCGCTTCAGTGCCAATCACTTCTGAAGCGGCTCTAACTCCTTCATATGCTGCAAGTATCTCCTTCTCAGTTGTTGTGTAGTTGGCCTCGGAACCTCTGTAGCTCCGGCTCCAGAATCCCAGGGGTCGACCTCGAGTTTCCCCTGGTGCTTTCTGCCAGAGGCTCCAGTTGGGACCATTGTGTCCGGCTGCAGTGTAGAGCATGTTCTTGATGTCTGGCCCTGTTCGAACCGGTCCAAGGGCCATTGCCTGCACAATCTCCTTCTTGATCTGCTCAAAAGCTTTCTGTTGGTCAGGACCCCATTTGAATTCATTCTTCTTTCTGGTCACCTCATAGAGAGGTTTCACAATTTCACTGTAACATGGAATATGCATTCTCCAGAAACCAACAGTCCCTAAAAAGGTTTGAGTGTCCTTTTTAGTTGATGGTGGGGCCATAGCTGTTACTCTGTTAATCACATCCATTGGGATCTGGCGACGACCATCTTGCCACTTGATTCCCAGGAACTGGATCTCTCGCGAAGGTCCCTTGACCTTGCTTCTTTTTACAGCAAAACCAGCATCCAGAAGAATTTGGATGATCTTTTTACCTTTCTCAAAAACTTCTTCTGATGTGTCACCCCACACAATGATGTCGTTAATGTACTGCAGGTGTTCTGGAGCTCCACCCTTCTCCAGTGCAGCATGGATCAGTCCATGGCAAATGGTTGAGCTGTGTTTCCACCCCTGGGGCAGTCGATTCCAGGTGTACTGGACTCCCCTCCAGGTGAAAGCAAACTGTGGCCTGCACTCTGGTGCTATGGGAATAGAGAAGAATGCATGAGCAATGTCAATAGTGGCATACCACCTAGCTGCTTTTGACTCCAACTCATACTGAAGCTCTAGCATGTCCGGTACAGCAGCACTAAGTGGTGGTGTCACCTCATTCAGGCCACGATAGTCCACTGTCAGCCTCCACTCGCCATCAGGCTTTCGCACTGGCCAGATAGGACTGTTGAAGGGTGAATGAGTCCTGCTAATCACACCTTGGCTTTCCAATTGCCGAATCAGGTTATGAATGGGGATCACAGAGTCTCTGTTGGTGCGATACTGTCGTCTATGCACTGTTGAAGTGGCAATTGGCACCTGTTGGTCTTCAACCTTCAGCAACCCTACTACAGAAGGGTCATCTGAAAGGCCAGACAAAGTACGCAGCTTTTCAGTGTCCTCAGTCTGTACAGCTGCTATAACAAAGGCCCACCGGTACCCTTTCGGGTCACGGAAGTATCCTTTCCTGAGATAGTCTATGCCAAGGATGCACGGAGCACCTGGGCCAGTCACTATGGGGTGCATTTGCCACTCCTTACCAGTGAGGCTCAAACCGGCCTCCACAACAGTCAGTTGTTGAGAACCTCCTGTCACTCCAGAGATAGTGACAGAGTCTGTCCCTTTATGACTCGATGGCATTAGAGTGCACTGTGCACCAGTGTCCACCAAAGCTTTATATCTTTGTGGTTCTAATGTGCCAGGCCACCGAATCCACACAGTCCAATAAACTCGGTTGTCCCTCTCCTCCTCCTGGCTGGAGGCAGGGCATCCCTAGGGTTGAGCACTAGAGCTCGATGAACCATCCTGGTTGTTGACTGGTGCAACCTTCTTCTTGGAAGAACCATCTCCTGACTTTGTTCTGTTTAGAAGATCTTGTACACGTAACTGGAGAACATCAGCGGGTTTCTTGTCCCAGACTCTCATGTCCTCTCTAAAATGATTTTTGAAGAGAGACCACAGGTGGCGTCGCAGTGAGTCCTGTCTTTCTCGCTGCTGTCTCGTAGCAGGACGTCTCTTCTTAATGGCTGCAACACGTGACCAGTTGTCTCTAGGAAGAATCTGGAGTTTACTTCCCCATCCATTTGGCATCTTATTCTTCCTGTCAGTCATTTTTTCAATGGCTGAGGTGTGGAAGTAAAGGGAATCAGAGAGGATGTCTCCATACTGTCGTGCTTTAAAAGTTACCTCACGTACAGTTGGTCTTTCGTAACCTTCAAAACATCCCATGAAGGAGAATATATGGGCATGCGCTGCTGGTACAGCCTGAACAAACTTCCGGAACATTTGCATGTCACACTCAACATCATCAGGATCTGTGATTCCATCTTTATTATAGATCACTTCTCGCACAGCAATCTCTCTCAAGTAGGTGATGGCTTTCTCGAGAGTGGGTGTTCTGCTTTGACGCCATCCAATGTCACCCTTGTGGGGATATCTCTCTCTCACAGCTGAAAGAAGTCGGTCCCACAGGGTAGTAGTTCCTGTCTTACTACTAAGTGCTCTGTCAATACCAGCATCTCTGGCCAGGGATCCCAACTGCTTGGCTTCTCTCTCATCCACATTGTAGGTCTCAGCACCACTATCAAAGCATCGGAGCAGCCAAGGAAGGATTCCCTCACCATCAATGCGGGTGAAGTCCTTTCTCATGAGGCGCAGTTCTTTCATAGAGAAAGGCTGGGCGAGGTCACCGTCGTCATCTGATTGAGGAGGGCCTGCTGTTCTTTTATCCGTTTGAGAGTGGCCTGATTTTTTTATCTGTCTGAGAGGCACCCGCTCCATCAACTGTGTTAGAATCCTTCCCTTCCTCACCGTCAGCCTCTGTTTTTGTCTTTGCCTTGCTCCTAGTCACAGGGTCAACTAGCTTGACTTGCGAGGGATTGGACTTTATCTTTGTAGGAGCAGTTGTTTTTGTAGCAGTAGGAGTGGTGGTATTGGCAGCAGTGGTGTTGGCAGCAGCAGTGGCAGCAACATTGCCTGTGGGGGAATGGCAGTGAGCAGAACAGCATCTGGCCCTACGCATCCACAATATATTATAAACATTCAGCAAAAACATCCCCACTGCAACCATGCTATTCACATCAAGAGCTGGGAGATTCAGCTTGAGAGAATATGGAGAGGTAAAATTGAACCAGCTATTGCTGTTACCAACATGGACCGTTCTATTCACTTTAGGAGTTGTACCAGTAGGACTAGCAGTGTAACTGTACGCATACAGTGCCCCCATAGAGAACAGTATCATCATCCCTAGGATCACTAGGCCGGTAATGATACGGTTGATTATGGCTACAGTTCTGTCAATAAACCACAAAAGAATCACAAGAGCAGCTACAAAGTGCAGAATGCCCTCAGCTACATACCACATGTACAATTGCAGGTTTGGAAAAAGATCCAATAGATTCATTGCAGCAAGTGTCTGTTCAGTTTTCAATCCGTCAGGACACTCAGCAGAATTATTGCTCATTGCTATCTGAGGGATTCCTCCCATCAGAGATGGAATTTTGGACACTCCCAATTGATGAAAATGTGTAATCTGGGCTTAAAATCAAGCCCCACGTTGGGCGCCAATTAATTGTTGTCACCGTTTGACTCAGGTCCGACAACAATGCTCTCGATCCCCTCCCCCCCCCACCCAGGCAGGGAAGGAGAGAGAGAAAAAGAGAGAGACTTGGCTGGATTGAAAACTAAACTACACAGCTTTAATTAAAACACTCATGAATCATATAAGAAAATATATACAATGATATACAGATATATTCAGATATGGGCAAAAACCTCTCGCCTCCCCCCCACCCCCGGCAACTCCCACAGCACTCCCCTGAACTGGGAACAGTCCCGAGAAATCCCGGAGCCGCTGCTGGAGAAAGCAGAGAGTTATGAGGGTCAGGAGAGCTCGAGCCTAAGGGTCGACGGTGATGGATGAACAGAGTCCTCCCCGGACGCCGGCCATGGACGGAAGAGAAAGGAAGAAGAAGAAGGAAGGAAGCTGTCTTCTAAGATCTCTGTCCTTCCTTTGAGCTTACGTAGATATATGGAATGGAATATCTTTGGCCAATTTTGCTGTCTGTCTAACTCAGCCTCCCACGGGGGGGGTCAGAGATCTCCCCATAGTGTCTGAGCCGGCGGAGTGAAGGTGTAACCTTGAAACCTCAGTAGTTAGAAAAACATTCCACTGTCTTATCAGCCTAGCAGAACACACAGTTGCTAGTTAAAAGAAAGCTTACTGAAGGAAAAAAAAATCAGTGAAAAGAAAAATTGGCTTAATCCTGGCTCAAACCAGGACATTTAGTTTTCAGTCCAGCCAAGTCTCTCTCTTTTTCTCTCTCTCCTTCCCTACCTGGGTGGGACGGGGAGGGGATCGAGAGCATTGTTATTGAACCTGAGTCAAATGGTGACACTGCACCCTTTGATAGACAGGATAATACCTGGCAGAGGGACAAAACAGACCAGCTCTTAAATTGCCCCAAAATGAATCTCCAGTTTTATAAAAGGGAGCCCCAAAAGAGCTTTCATATATTACCATAGTTTTAAGTTCAGACAAGAAAATGTAATTCCCACTGAGAAGAAACGAGTAGCAGAGCAAATATTGAAAGAGTAGCTGGGTGTAAATCAGGATTATAGCACAGAGATATATTTACAGCTTCTGGCCATACAAATTTCATGCCTAATAACACACCTACACTGCTAATTTCTTTGCAAGAACATTAATGCCCCCATAATCCAGGAGGAAGCAGTTAATGAACTGCTACGGCACCTGTACACTCACAAGTCTCTGTGGCCGGATGGGATCCACCCGAGAGCACTGGGGGAGCTGGCAGAGGAGCTCACTAAGCCTCTCTATGTCATTTATCAGCAGTCCTGGCTAACAGGGGAGGTCCCAGATGAATGGAGACTAGAAAATGTGACCCCCATCTACAATAAAGGGCCAGAAGGAGGATCCAGGGAACTACAGGCCTGTCAGTATGACCTCGGTGCTGGGGAAGGTTATGTAGCAGATCAGCTTGAGTGCCATTATGCAGCACATACAAGACAACCAGGGGATCAGGCCTAGTCAGCATGGGTTCATGAAAGGCAGGTCCTGCTTGACAAACCCAATCTCCTTCTGTGACAAGGTGACCTAATTAGTGGATGAGGGAAAGGCTGTGAATGTTGTTTACCTGGACCTTAGTAAAGCTTTTCACACCGTCTCCCACAGCATTCTCCTGGAGAAACTGGCTACATATGGCCTAGACCAGTGTATGCTCCACTGGGTAAAAACTGGCTGATGGTCAGGTCCAAATAGTTGTGGGGAGTGGAGTTAAATCCAGCTGGCAGCCGGTCACCAGTGGTGTTCCCCAGGTCTCAGTGTTGGAGCCAGTTCTCTTTAATAGCTTTATCAATGATCTGGATGAGGGGATCGAGTGCACCCTCAGTCAGTTTACAGATGACACTACATTGGGAGTGTTGATCTGCCTGACAGTAGGAAGGCTCTACAGAGGGACCTGGAAAGGCTGGATTAATCGGCCAAGGCCAATTGTATGAGGTTCAACAAGGCCAAGTGCCGAGTCCTGTACTTGGGCCACAACAACCCCATGCACTGCTCCAGGCTTGGGGAAGAGTGGCTGGAAAACTGCCTGGAGGAAAAGGACCTGGGGGTGTTGGTTGACAGCCAGCTCAATATGAGCCAGCGTGTACCCAGGTGGCCAAGAAGGCAAATGGCATCCTGGCTTGTATTAGCAATAGTGTGGCCAGCAGGAGTAGGGAAGTGATTGTCCCCCTGTGCTTGGCACTGGTGAGGCTGCACCTTGAATCCTTTGTTCAGTTGTGGGCCCCCCACTACAAGAAAGACATTGAGGGGCTGGAGCATGTCCAGAGAAGGGCAACAGAGCTGGTGAAGGGTCTGGAGCACAAGTCTTATGAATGCCTGCGGGAACTGGGGTTGTTTAGTTTGGAGTAGAAGAGGCTTATTGCCCTCTACAACTCCCTGAAAGGAGGTTGTAGCAAGGTGGAGGTTGTTCGCTTCTCCCAAGTAATCGGCAATAGGACAAAGAGAAACAGGCTCAAGTTGCACCAGGGGAGGTTTAGACTGGATATTAGGAACAATTTATTTCCTGAAAGTGTGGTCAAGCCCTGGAACAAGCTGCCCAGGGAACTGGGGGATTCACGATCCCTGGAGGTGTTCAAAGAATGTGTAGATGTGGCACTTCGGGATATGGTTTAGTGGGCCTGGTGGAGTTGGGTTGATAGTTGGACTTGATGATCTTAAAGGTCTTTTCCAACCTCAATGATTCGACTATTCTATGATTAGGATGATGCCCAAAGGAAATGTTTTGTTTGGTCTATGACATCAGGGCTTGCAAAACAGCCCAAAATATTTTCCCATGCACAAAGATGTGATAGTGTGACCTAATAAGATTTTTCACTCAGATAAAGCTTATGTTGTTATTTTCCCATAGGAACACATCATTCAGTGTGAAACTATACACTGGCTGAAAATTAAATTTGGGAACAAGATGTAAGATTTGAAAATTCTGCTTTCCAAATGTGCAATCTTTGACATGGTAACAAAAGGAAAATGTACAGTCACAAGTGTACCGGCTCTGGGGCAAGGTGTATGCAGGAAGAAAAATATATTAATCCTTTCAGAATTTGACATGGCCATAGCACCGGTAGCAAATTTGTCTGGACACATTCTCATAGGGTCAGGGATGAAGAAGTTTCTTGTAGTTTTCTAGTTTTCTTTTACTTGGCAGCCTCTTCCTTGCAAGTCCCTTTGGATATAGGTGGAGGAAGGAAAACAAATTCCTATTTGCATTGCAGCATCATACTTGAAAGTGGAAAGTGGAAGAAAACTTTGTAAGAAACATCACTTTTATTTTCTTACACTCCTTTGAAGTACCAATCCATTAGTGCTGTATAATAAAGTTAATTTCAGCTGTTCCAATTGTTTAATAAATAACTTCATAAAGGAGTGGACTTGTTAGGGGTCAAATAGCAAACTATCAGTCAGCTGCTTTCCTGCAAACAATACCAGCGAGCTTGGAAAACACTGGCTAGCTTCAAAAAGCCTGGAACAACATCCAGCCACAAACCACAGTGAAAATACTGCAACAGAGATTCTCATATTTAAATAATGGACTTGTCCACTATACAATAACGGAACATTTATTTCAAAATCTGCCACATAGTTTTATTTCTTTTAGTCTTATAAACACTGAAAAGTAGCTCAGAGCTACCAGGACACTTCCAAAGTAGATGCTCCTTGGCAGGCTTACGTTTGGAAAACCATGAAACAAAAAACTGCTGTGCTCCACCACTGTAGGCAAGACTTTGTGTCTTATATAGCTAAAAAACTTAACAAAATGAGTGAAAATGAAGAGAGTATGTTGGCATAAAAGGCTACATGATAAAGTCAATAAGAAATATACTGTTTGCTCTCTGCATCTGAAACACAGTAGCATTTCACATTGTTTAACTCTTTTGTTAGTAAAGAGTTGTAAGCATTTAGTGAAGCTGAACAATTTTTATGAGCTACATGAACTTCTCTGTATTCTTCCACAGTATTCCACACCTGTCTCAAAGGGGGAAAAGGATTCTTGCACAGGAGTTAGCAGGGCTCATTGAAAGAGCTTTAAATTAGATTTGAAGTGGGAAGGGGATGAAAACAAGTGTGCTAGAGACAAGCCTGGGGGAGGCACACCAATGTTTGTGGAGTGTTGTATTAGCAAGGTCCTTCGGTCTGCTGTCTCAGTGGAGGTAGGGGATGGAGTGCCATGCTGCAACAAAGACACAAGGGGTAATGATGAACTGGAAATCACAGAAACACCTGAGAATGGTCAGGTAGGAATATGGGATGGCACATCAAGGTCAGAGGGACAGGGTGCTAGTGAGGGCCCTCAGTCTGTTGCTCTAAGATGTGCTGGCTACAATGGAGCACACTTGAAGCCTTATGGAGGTGAGCCAGGGGCTTCTGAGATAAAAGGAGCCGACAGGGAAACACCAGTGAAATACCTCAGAGGAATTAAGGGGTACTCCTCTAAGAAGGTGACATGACCAAAGGCCAGCTGAAGTGCCTCTACACCAATGCACACAGCATGGGCAACAAACAGGAGGAGTTGGAAGCCACTGTGCTGCTAGAGAGCTATGACCTGAGCTACTGAAACTTGGTGGGATGAATCCCATGACTCGAGTGCGGCTGCCGATGGTTCCAGGCTGCTCAGAAGGGACAGGCAAGGAAGGAGAGGTGGAAGCGTTGCCCTTTACATCAAGAAATGGATAGAGTGAGAAGAGCTGTCTCTGAAGAATAGCCAATGAGCAAATTGAAGTCTTATGGGTAAGAATTAGAGATCAAGGTAACAGAGAGAACCTTGTGTGGTTGGTGTCTACTATAGGCCGCCCAATCAAGGGGAGTCTATTGACAAAGCCTTCTTAATCCAGCTACAGGAGACATCACGCTTCCAGGCTCTTGTCCTGCTGGGGCAATTCAACCACCCCAGCTGCTGGAAAAGTAGCATGGTGAGCTGTAAGCAATCCAGGAGACTTCTGCAGTGCATTGAAAATAACGTCTTAAGCCAGGTAATAGACACCCCTACTAGAGGCGATGCGATACTGGGCCTGATGGTCACCATTGGAGGCAGCCTGGGCTGCAGTGATCATGCAGTGGTGGAGTTCACAGTCCTGAGGGATATGGGTCAGGCAAAGAGTAAAGTCAGGACCCTGAATTTTAGGAAAGCAAACTTCCAGCTCTTCAAGGATTTAGTGAATATGATCGCCTGGAAGCTGCCCTCAGGGACAAGGGAGCAGAACAGAGCTGGCAGATCTTTAAGGATGCTTTCCATAGAGCTCTCGATCCCCACATGTAAAAAGTCAGGCAAGGAAGGCAAGAGACCAGCATGGCTGAGTCAAGACCTGCTGGCCAAACTAAAAGGCAAGATGGAACTACACAGGCAGTGGAAACAGGGACTGGTGTCCTGGGAAGAGTATAGGGACGTTGCCCAGTTGTGTAGGGACGAGGTCAGGAAGGCCAAGGCGCAGCTGTAGCTGAACTTGGCAAGGGATGCAAAGAACAATAAGAAGAGCTTCTATAGGTATGTCAGCCAGAAAAGGAAGGCCAAATAAAGTGTCCCCCCTGATGAGTGAGACTGGCAAACTGGTAACAACAGACGAGGAGAAGGCTGAGGTACTCAACAATTTTTTCTCCTCAGTCTTCACTAACAACCTCTCTTCCCACATCTCTCAAGTGGATGGACCACAAGGCAGGGATCAGGGGAGCAAAGTCCCTCCCAGTATGAGAGAAGATGAGGTTCGTGTCCACCTGAGGAGCCTGAATATATGCAAGTCTATGGGGCTTGATGAGAAGCATCCCAGAGTCCTGAGGGAGCTGGATTATGTAGTTGTGAAGCCACACTCCATGATATTGGAAAAGTCAGGGCAGTCAGGTGAAGTTCCCAGTGACTGGAAAAAGGGAAACATGGCACCCATTTTTAATCATAGAATCATAACATGGTTTTGGTTGGAAGGGATCTTTAAGAAGCTGTGCGGTTCAGTTTTCAATCTAGCCAAGTCTCTCTCTTTTTCTCTCTCTCCTTCCCTACCTGGGTGGGAGGGGGAGGGGATCGAGAGCATTGTTGTCAAACTGAGTCAAACGGTGACAGATAATCTAGTTCCAATTCCCTGCCATGGGCAGGGACACCTCCCACTAGACCAGGTTGCTCCAAGCCCCATCCAACCCAGCCTTCAACACTTCCAGGGATGGGGCAGCCACAGCTTCTCTGGGCAACTGTGCCAGTGTTTCATCACCCTCATAGTAAAGAATTTCTTCCTAATGTCTAACCTAAATCTCCCCTCTTCCAGTTTAAAGCCATTACCCCTTGTCCTATCATAGAATCATAGAATCATAGAATCCTAGGGGTTGGAAGGGACCTCGAAAGATCATCTAGTCCAACCCCCCTGCCAGAGCAGGGTCACCTAGAGTACATCACACAGGAAGGCATCCAGGCGGGTTTTGAATGTCTCCAGCGAAGGAGACTCCACAACCTCTCTGGGCAGCCTGTTCCAGTGCTCTGTCACTCTTACAGTAAAAAAATTTTTCCTGATATTCATCTTAAACCTCCTATGCTCCAACTTGTATCCATTACCCCTTGTCCTATCACTGGTCTTCACTGAAAAAAGCTTAACTCCATCGTCTTGACACTCACCCTTTACATATTTGTAAACATTGATGAGGTCCCCCCTCAGTCTCCTTTTCTCCAAACTAAAGAGACCCAGCTCCCTCAGCCTTTCCTCATAAGGGAGATGTTCCACTCCCTTAATCATCCTTGTGGCTCTGCGCTGGACTCTTTCAAGCACTTCCCTGTCCTTCTTGAACTGAGGGGCCCAGAACTGGACACAATATTCCAGATGTGGCCTCACCAATGCAGAATAGAGGGGGAGGAGAACCTGTCTTGACCTACTAACCACACCCTTTCTAATACACCCCAGGATGCCATTGGCCTTCTTAGCCACAAGGGCACACTGCTGGCTCATGGTCATCCTCCTGTCTACCATGACCCCCAGGTCCCTTTCACCTACACTGCTCTCCAGCAGGTCAGCCCCCAACCTGTACTGGTGCATGACATTTTTCTTCCCCAAATGCAAAACTCTACACTTGCTCTTGTTAAACTTCATCAGGTTTTTCCCCGCCCAAGTCTCCAGCCTGTCTAAGTCTCTCTGAATGGCAGCACAGCCTTCTGGTGTGTCAGCCACTCCTCCCAGCTTGGTGTCATCAGCAAACTTGCTGAGGGTACATTCTGTGCCCTCATCCAGGTCGTTGATGAAGATATTGAACAACACCGGTCCCAGTACCAACCCCTGAGGGACTCCACTAGTCACAGGCCTCCAACTAGATTCTGCCCCATTGACTACAACTCTCTGACTTCTTCCTTTCAACCAGTTCTTGATCCACCTCACTGCCTGATCATCAAACCCATACTTGATCAACTTATCTACAAGGATGCTGTGGGAGACGGTGTCAAATGCTTTACTGAAATCAAGATAGACCACATCTACCGCTCTACCATCATCTATCCACCTAGTAATTTCCTCATAGAAGGCTATGAGGTTAGTCAAACATGACTTACCCTTGGTAAAACCATGTTGACTGCTCTTGATGACCCCCATCTCCTTGATATGTCTAGAGATAGTGCCAAGGACAAGTTGTTCCATTACCTTCCCAGGGATGGAGGTGAGGCTGACCGGTCTATAGTTACCCGGGTCCTCCTTCTTGCCCTTCTTGTAGACTGGAGTGACATTTGCTATCCTCCAGTCCTCAGGCACCTCTCCTGTTACCCATGACTTACCAAAGATGATGGAGAGTGGACTAGCAATGACCTCCGCCAGCTCCCTCAGCACCCTTGGATGCATTTCATCCGGACCCATCGATTTATGGATGTCCAGATTATGCAACTGATCCCTAACCCAATCCTCATCTACTATGTCCTCACCTATCTTGACTACTTCTGGGGTTATATGAATCTGGGGCTCATGGGAAAAGCCTGCAGGAGTAAAGACAGAGGCAAAGAAGGCATTCAGCACCTCTGCCTTCTTCATATCCTCTGTCACCAGGGCACCCACCTCATTCAGCAGTGGGCCTATATTGCCTCTGGTATTAGCTTTGTTGGCTATGTATCTGAAAAAGCCCTTTCTACTGTCCTTAACCCGACTTGCAAGGTTAAGTTCCAAGGAGGCCTTAGCTTTCCTAGTTGCCTCCCTACATTCCCTGACAACATTCCTATATTCCTCCCAAGTGACCAGCCCCTCCTTCCATGATCTATAGATTTTCCTCTTCCACTTGAGTTTCCCCAGCAGTTCCTTTTTTAACCACGCTGGTCTCCTAGCTCCCCTACTAGATTTTCTACCCATTGGGACACACTGATGCTGTGCTTGCAAGAAGTGGTCCTTGAATATTGTCCAGCTATCTTGAGCCCCTTTACCTTCTAGCACTCTGTCCCATGGGACTTCCCTTAACAATTGGTTGAGGAGGCCGAAGTTTGCTCTGTAGAAGTCCAGGGTTCTGGTCCTGCTGGAAATTCTGTTCCTCCCACACAGGATCCTGAACTCCACCATCTCATGGTCGCTGCAGCCAAGGTTGCCATTGACCACCACTGCTTCAATAAGGCCCTCCTTGTTGGTGAGCACAAGATCCAGCAGCGCTCCTCTTCTAGTCGGCTCATCCACCATTTGCATTAAGAAGTTGTCATCAATGCATTGGAGGAACCTCCTAGACTGTGAAAGGCTGGCTGTATAAGTCTTCCAGCAGATATCGGGATAGTTAAAATCTCCCATGAGGACCAAGGACTGCAGTTGTGAGGCTGCTTTCAGCTGCCTGTAGAAAGCCTCATCAACTTCCTCATCTTGATCAGGAGGTCTGTAGTAGACCCCCACAACTGTGTCACCCATACTACCCTGTCCTTTAATTCTTACCCACAGAATTTCAACTCGCCCCTCATCAGCCCCTGTACAAAACTCAATACATTCTAGTTGCTCTCTCACATAAAGAGCAACTCCACCACCTCGCTTCACCGACCGATCTTTCCTAAAAAGCACATAGCCATCCATGGCCACATTCCAGTCATGTGAGCTGTCCCACCATGTCTCTGTTATTGCTACCAGATCATAACCCTTAGACCGCACACAGACCTCTAACTCTTCCTGCTTATTCCCCATGCTGCGTGCATTGGTGTACAGGCATTTCAGGAAGCAAGTAGAGCACATCGGTGGGACTAAATCCTCCTTAGCCCATCCTCCTACAGGCCCTGGTATGTTCCTCTTGGGCTTGTCCCTAACAGACCCAGTTTTCTCCCCTTCCCCCTTCACATCTAGTTTAAAGCTCTCTCAATGAGCCCTGCTAAGTCCTGCCCCAAAAGCCTTTTCCCCCTCTGGGACAGGTGCATCCCACCCGCCACCATCAGGCCAGGTGTCTCATAGAGCAGCCCATGATCAAAAAAGCCAAAGCCCTGCCTTTGGCACCAGTCTCTTAGCCATTCGTTCATCATTAAACTCTTCCTGCTTATCTCTCCACCCATTCTTGCAGGAGGTATGGAGGCAAACACGACTTGTGCTCCAGACCCCCTAACTAGCCGTCCCAGGGCCCTGAAGTCTCTCTTCATTGCCCTTACATTTCTTGTAGTAATTTCGTCACTGCCAACCTGAAAAATCAGCAGTGGGTAGTAATCAGATGGATTTACCATACTAGAGAGTTTCCTTTTAACATCTCTAATGCGAGCCCCAGGGAGGCAGCAGACCTCCCTGTGGGATGGGTCAGGTCTACAGATGGGCCCCTCTGTTCCCCTCAGAAGGGAGTCACCCACCACAACTACCCTCCTTTCCTTCTTAGTTGAAGAAGTCCTAAGTCGTGGAGCTGAGCGACAAGTCATAGGCGGTTCACTAGACAAATCTGTCACTCCAGCTTCATTTTCCTTTCCCTGAAGTTCCAAGACCTCGTACCTATTCTTCAAGGGCAATTCGGAGGATGGACGGAGTTGGGAGGGTTTTTTCTTGCCTCTCCGAGGACGGACCTCCCTCCATTCCTCCATGTTCCTAAAGTTCTCTCCTTCTGTCTGAGAACAGGAGGGGAGGGGATCCATCACTTGTTCTAGCATCTCTTCCTCCTGCCCTTGCCTCAGGGTTTGACTCCACCAATCTATTTCGTTCTCACATTCTCTGATAATTCTCAGTCTTTCAACCTCCTCTGTCAGTCTAACCACCTGCCTGAGGAGATCATCGATTTGCTCGCACCTCACACACGCGGTGCCACTGGCTCCCTCTGGCACCAGTGCCAGGCTCAGGCACTCGCTGCAGCCAGAGACCTGCACGGCTGCGTGCCTGCTCAGAACCTCCGTCTGAGTTCCCATATCCTTCTTCAGTACAGTTTTAGGGCGTGTTGCCACCATGCTAGAGAAATTTACTGGTGTTCTCTGCTTCCTGCCTCCACTCACGCCGCTCTCCCCCTGCCCTCGCGCTCCCTGCCCTCGCGCCACTTCACTTCCTGTGACGGCCGCTGCCGCTCTGCGCTCTCACCGCTGCCGCGTGCTCTGAGGGAGCTGCCGAGATGGCCGCTTTTAAACCTTGCCGCGGTTCTCAGCCACACCCCCTGCCACGTCAGCCTTCCTGCTCCTCTCAGGATTCCCGCTCAGACTCGGGTCTCCTCGCTCTGCTCCGGCTTCGCCGTCTCCGGGAAGCCCGGTCTCTTCTCTAATCCTCAGTAATTAAAGGAGCAGCTCTCACCGCTGCCGCTCTGCGCTCTCACCGCTGCCGCGTGCTCAGGCCCTTGTAAAAGTCCCTCCCCAGCTTTCTTGTAGGCCCCTCAGGTACTGGAAGGTGCTCCACGGTCTCCCCTGAGCCTTCTCTTCTCCAGGCTGAACAACCCCAACTCTCTCAGCCTGTCTTTGTAGGAGAGGATAGATTTTAAAAGGGTAGAAAGGAGGACCCTGAGAACTACCAACCAGTCAGCCTCACTTCTGTGCCTGGGGAGATCATCAAACAGATCCTCCTAGAAGCTATGCTAAGGCATATGGAGGACAGGGATGTGATTTGAGACAGTCAGCCTGGCTTCACCAAGGGCAAGTCCTGCCTGACCAACCTGGTGGCCTTCTGTGATGGAATGACAGATGGACTATTCAGTGGATAAGGAATTGGTTGGATGGTTCCATGCAGAGGGTAATGGTGAATGGCTTGATGTCCAGATGGAGATGGGTGTCTCCCATCAGTGGTATCCCTCAGGGGTCCTTACTGGGACCAGTACTGTTTAATATTTTCATCAATGACACAGAGAGTGGGATTGAGGGTACCCTCAGCATGTTTACAGATGATGCATGGACAGTTTTAAGTCTCAGCTTGACAGGGTGCTGAGCCATCTCATATAAACTATAGTATTACCTAAAAAAGGTTGGACCAGATGATCCTTGAGGTCCCTTCCAACCTGGCATTCTATGATTCTAAGCTTAGCAATGCAGTTGATATGCCTGAGGGATGGGATGCCATCCAGAGGGACCTGGACAAGCTGGACAATTTGGCCCATGTGACCTTGGGCAAGAAGGAAGATCCAGGAAATTACAGACCAGTCCGCCTCACCTCCACGCCTGGAAAAATGATGGAGTGGCTCATTTTGGAGGTCATCTCGAAGCACGTGGAAGAGAAGAAGGTTATCAGGGCAAGGGGCAATGGATGCAAACTGGAGCATAGGAGGTTCCATGTGAATATCAGGAAGAACTTCTTTACTGTGAGAGTGACAGAGCACTGGAACAGGCTGCCCAGAGAGGTTGTGGAGTCTCCTTCACTGGAGACATTCAAAACCCGCCTGGACGCCTTCCTGTGTGATGTACTCTAGGTGACCCTGCTCTGGCAGGGGGGTTGGACTAGATGATCTTTCGAGGTGCCTTCCAACCCCTAGGATTCTGTGATTCTGTGATCAGGAGTAGTCAGCATGGATTTACCAAGGGGAAATGCTTGACTAATCTGATAGCCTTCTATGATGTTGTGACTAAATGGATAGATGCAGAGAGACCAGTGGATGTAGTCTACCTTGACCTTAGCAAGGCTTTTGACATAAAAGCCATAAAAGAATGGACAGTGAGATTGATTAAGAACTGGCTACACAATAGAGCCCAAAGAGTGGTGATCAATGGTGCAGTCCAGCTGGAGACCTGTAACTAGTTGAGTCCCCCAGGGATCAGTGCTGGATCCAGTCCTGTTCAACATCTTTATCAATGATCTTGATGAGGGGACAGAGTGTCTTCTCAGCAAGTTTGCTGATGACACAAAGCTGGGAGGATTGGCTGATTCACCTGAAGGCTGTGCAGCCATTCATCAAGATTTGGACAGGCTGGAGAGCTGGGCAAAGAGGAATATAAAGAGGTTCAACAAGAGCAAGTGCACAGTCCTGCACCTGGGAAGGAACAACATGCACCAGTACAGGTTAGGAGGTGATCTGCTAGAGAGCAGCTCTGTGGAGAAGGACCTTGGAGTCCTGGTAGACAACAAGTTATCCATGGGACAACAATGTGCCCTTGTGGCCAAGAAGACCAATGGTATCTTGGGGTGCATCAGGAGGAGTGTCTCCAGCAAACCGAGGGAGGTTCTCTTCCCCCTCTACTCAGCCCTGCTGAGACCTCACTTGGAGTATTGTGTCCAGTCCTGGGCTCCCCAGTTCAAGAGGGACAGGGATCTACTTGAGAGAGTCCAAAAGATGACTACAAGGATGATTAAGGGACTGGAACACCTGCCTTATGAGGAAAGGCTGGGAGACCCGGGGCTTTTCAGTCTAGAGAGGAGAAGACTGAGGGGGGATCTAATTAATGTCTCTAAATACATGAGGGCTGGGCATCAAGAAGGCAGGGACAAGCTCTTTTCACTTGTGCCCTCTGATAGGACAAGGGGCAATGGATTCAAACTTGAGCACAGGAAGTTCCTCCTCAACATGAGGAAGAACTTCTTTACTGTGAGGGTTACAGAGCACTGGAACAGGCTCCCCAGAGAGGTTGTGGAGTCTCCTTCTCTGGAGACTTTCAAGACCTCTCTGGATGTGTTTCTGAGTGATCTGCCCTAGTTTTTGGTCCTGCTCTGGCAGGGGGTTTAGACTCGATGATCTTCAGAGGTCCCTTCCAACCCCTAACATTTGGTGATTCTGTGAACTTCATATAGATCAACAAGGCCAAGTGCAAGGTCCTGCACTTGGGTCAGAGCAACCCTCAGTATCGATACAGGCTGGGGGATGAAGGGATTGAGAGCAGCCTTGCAGAGAAGGACTTCAGGGTACTGGTGGATGAAAAGCTGGACATGAGCTGGCAATGTGTGCTCGCAGCTCAGAAGACCAACCGTATCCTGGGCTGCATCAAAAGCAGCGTGACCAGCAAGTTGAGGGAGGTGATTCTCACCCTCTACTTTGCTCTCATGAGACCCCACCTGGAGTACTGTGTCCAGCTCTGGAGTCCTCAGCACAATAAAGACATGGAGCTGTTTTGAGCAAGTCCAGAGGAGGCCACAAAAATGATCTGAGAGATGGAGCACTTCTGCTATGGAAATAGGCTGAAATATTTGGGGTTGGTCAGCCTGGAGAAGAGGAGGCTCTGGGAAGACTTTATAGTCGCCTTTCAATACTTTAAGGGGGCCTATAAGAAAGATGGGGACAAATTTCTCAGCAGGCCCTGTAGCAATAGGACAAGGAATGACAGTTTTAAACTGAAAGAAGGGAGATTTAGACTAGATATAAAGAAGAATTTTTTTATGATGAGGGTGGGGAGACACTGGCCCAGGTTGCCCAGAGAGGTGGTAGATGCCCCATCCCTGGAAACATTCCAGGTCAGGTTGGATGGGGCTTTGAGCAACCTGATCTAGGTGAAGATGTCCCTGATCACTGCAGGGGGGTTGGATTAGATGGCCTTGAAAGGTCCCTTCCAACCCAAACCATTCTATGATTCTATGATTCCTGCTCTTGCTTTCTTGAAGGAAATTTCCTTGCTGTCTCTTGATGTTAAGCCCACTTACCAGCACCTTTTCAGCCTTTGTCTTTATCTGATGCTGGTTAGAAATGGAGATGGAATATGGGAATAACTAATGCTTGTATGTTAAAGAAATAAAGAGACAAACAAAAAGACATACACGGACAATTACAATACTTAAAATGAGATCATGATCGGTTTACTAGCTGGTGGCATGGGTTGTCATAATCCATTCAATAACAAGCCTAGCTCACTGTCATAAAAAAAACAACACCAAAACCTCAGACCTAAGTTCCAAGAAGTAATTAGAGGGGAAAGGATAAAAAAAAATTAAGAAAATTAGTGTAAAAAAATATATTGCAGGAATCTGTTAATTTTTAACAGTTGTATTTTGGAACAAATGTCAGACATTTTTAATGAGCATCTATACTGTTTTATTGCAAAATCTACAGAAGGAGCTTTTAAAGCTGTATTAACTACAAAAACACTGAAAACAAGAAAGGGAGAGACACCAAGTGAGATGCTGGAACAAATGTCAGAAGAGAATTTAAACAAACCTGTACCAGCACTCAGTTCATCTAGAAGCCCTCTGGTTCTCCAGGTAGATCCCAAGTCTTCATTTCCTAAAGAATTATTGTGCTCTTGAACTACTGTAGCTGCCAACAGATTATCCACATTTACCACTTCTGGGTCTGAATTTGTGTCTGATATATCATAATGAGCTACAACTGGAGGTCCATCTGCAGAAGGAGAGAAAAGCACCGCATATTAGAAGTCAACATACTGTGAAAGACACCTTTAAAAGTACAAATAATTTTTTTAAGGACTAATGCAATCTCATATATGAAGCTCTTAAAAACTATAAATTATATGAATTATTAAACTTCAGTTAATGAACACTGTCTGAGATTACAGAGACATTTTAACCTCTACATACATAGAAAACACAAATGTGAGAAAACCATGTTTATCAATATCAGTTATTTGTGTATTATCTTTCACATTAACACATAAACATATCCATATCTGACAACGTTACATTTACAGTCATAAAGGAATAAAACCTTCAGTTTAATATAAAAAATAATGTTACAGAACATTAAGCTTGGCAATACAAGATATTTAACTAGAGAATTTCACAAAACTCAATCTTACATTATTTTAGAGTTGATTGAATAAAACTGACTTTCTGATATAACTGATCCAGTGACAATAAATTCAACATTAGGCAACTTTCCTTAGATAACATTTACCTGTCAAGAACAGGGTAATTTTTCAAAATGGCAATGTTTTTTGGTGTTGTTTTTTTAAGGTCAATAATAACAAGAAACAAAACTATAATGTGCAGTGATAAATATGCTTTAAATTCAATATGATTACCATATGCATTTTTGGGCACCAAAGTGAAGGGGGAAAGAGGGAGAGAAAATTGCTTATATGATTCTGAAATCTATTATTGAGGAATAACAAAAAACTATTTTTGGTCTATTTTGTTAAGATGGATTATTTTTTTTGTGAGGAATAAAAATCACATAATTGGAAAGCATGCTAGAAACATAAGAGGCTCATAAAAAAAGACAGATTCAAGACAAGGATTCACGTGGAAGCAAAGAGATAAATACTGTCATTTTAAAAGGATGTATATTTTAACTCAAATGCCTCATCTCAGTTACAGCTTATCGACTCAGAGTGGATGAAAGTGGTTGGAGTTCCCACTCCCCAAGTCGTGGAATCAAAACTTTCTTTGGGCCAAGACTTCATCCACAACAAGTACAAAAAAAAAACCCCAAGTAGGGCCAAAGCTCAGCAGCTTTGCTACTACAGTTTTTTAACTCCAAGGAAGTTCTGGCAGTTGAGTGTCTGCAGGACATTTTTGTTATAGGTATGATACATAGAGGGCATAAATTGTATGGAATAATATAACATAATTGTAAACTAATAATGTATTTAGGAAGATAGGACCTTTAGAGCAACAAAATTACTAAAGAAATCTTTAAAAGTCACAGAGAATAAAATGAAAACATTTTTCAGGAAAGACTGGTTTCCTTTAGGGGTGTTAGGTGGCTGTTGAAGACAGAAAGAACATGATGAACTAAAAGTTTCAAATTTAGTTATCTGAAAAACTGTTTCTACTGAGGTTTTTAGGGTGGGGTTTTTTGGGTTTGGTAGTGTTTTCTTTTTTTTTTTAAATTGGTTCCTGAAACATAATTCAACTCACTGTTTTAAGAAATACATATTTTGTGATTAGTAGCACACTTCATTAAAGAGTGACCATTTTGCTTAAGTTGTACTAAAGATCAGTTTTCCAACAAGGTATGAAGAAATTGACAAAATATTTCTGATTCGACCTGCCTCCAAAACAATTGCATAAAACAATGTTATATTACAAACAAAACAGACCCGACAAAAATAAATGTGTAGTTAAATGGCAATGTATTAAAGACCAAACTGTTCACAACATGAAACACTGATGATTATGACTGGAAAAGAAGTCCTGATAATTAATTGAAAGGCAATATTTTTATTTTTAAAAGGCAATTAAAAAATAATGGAATACCAATTTCAAAATTAAGCTAGATAATGTTCAGTTAATTAATTGAGAAAGTCGATTAATAAATTACATGCAGAAGTTACAACTGGACTGAATCAAGAGAGGCATGTCTTCTTTCAGTCTTATCATCAGAGTTCAGTGTGAGTATATACATATTGTGATTTATAAAAATAAACAGTTATGTGCAGAAGATATGAGGGTCAAGTACAATATTGACTATTTGACCATTTTTTTCATTAGGCTATCTAAAATTTCAGGAGCTATGTGCTCTTCCTTCAGGTCTTTGCTTCTCTCACTTCTTACTAAGATCTCCAAAAGCAGAAGCAAAATTTTATTTTAGATAGACGTGTCTGCACAAGTAAAATTATATTTGGACAAAAGGCACCAATAGTCTCAAGTCAAAATTGTACCACTCCTACATGTATAATCATGCAAAAATGTATAATATATATATATACATGCAGAGTGATATTCTCATCACCTACCCATAGAAATAACTTGTGTGAAAGTCTTCATCAGTAGGAAATACAAGCATAAACTTGTTATCTGTAGCTCCACTCTTTTATCTTCCACACTTCCAAACAGCACACCTTATAACTTAGCTTAAATTTACTATACATCAAACAGACAAAAATATTTTCAATATAATTTATATACTGTAATTATATCTGTCAGTGTGATAGCCACCAATTTAAAAATATGGAAAAAACAAGCTGCCTATTTACAAAGCAGTCACAGCAGAGATCTTTTTTTGCTTTTCTCAGCCTTGCCTTTCAGGATCAGATTTGTAAATGAAAGGCCTCTGACACCAGGGTTGTCTATACCTATCACCAGTAAATGACTAACAAGGCCAAGATAACAGCTACTACACTGCAACAAATCCTAGGATTCCCAGCATGTATAAAAGAAGAAATGAGAAATAAATGCCTATGTGTGTTAAAAAAACCCCAAACAATAAATAAACCAATATATAAGTTATATACAACTACAACTAGATGAAAGTTGCAGCGAAGGCATATTAAAAAATGCTCTAAAAATCCTTCATTCCCAAAAGTCTTTTCAGTGTTGCAAAGACAGGACAGAAAGAGTTAAATTTGGAAATAAATAATACTTCCCTAGCTAACTACATGATCAACTGATGTTGTGATATAAAATGAATGTGTGGTACCAATAAATAAGGACAACTGGCTTCAGCTAGGAAATAAGTGAAAAATGCTTTCAGGTTGAAAAAGTAAAAGGAGTAACTACAACCACAGTCATAACTTTTACCTGCTTTTGTTTAGAATAACTATCTGTAACAGGATTTCAACAGATAGAAAAGGTTCCCTAGTCAGTAAACAATCTATTTAAGAAATAAATCACATCTTTTGAGAAGCCAAGGTAGCTGGAAGACTTGTATTTCCCTAGTGATAAGCTTTAATTAATTTCTAAAGCAATAAATGCTTGAAAAAGACAGGGCTGAAAGTTATTAAGTACCACCAGCAAAATACAGCTGTTGACATATAATGTTAACAGGGAGAGGGAAAGACTGCTTTTTAATTTATTTTTTTAAGAATTCAGAAGCAGAGGTCATTATCGGGACAGTGGTTCCAAGTGTCCAATTCACCCTTAATTTACAGAACTCATCAAAGCTAATTCCATCCAGTACAACTGAATCAGAAGCCTCATGCACAAAAATTCAGGTCAACACACATCAATTTTTATTTTAAGCTTGCAACACAGAAAATTCAATAATTTCTTATCTGCTAGCCACTCCCATGCTTTTCATAGAGCTACATCTCAACATTCAGCGGTCTAAATTGTGTTGTAAGATCCACACTCCTACTACCCCTTAATTCATTATAATGGCAGTACAAGCAAAAAGGGGGAAATCAACTGTAAAATTTCAGCTGTAGGCTAAAAGCAGCAATCCTCTAAGAAGCACCATACCTTTGCTCTGAAACACCTGTGTATCAATGCACAGCAGTACTTTATAATAGGAAATAAAACATATTAGCTAACAGAAATTGAATACTTTAAATAATTTCTCTTTAGCTTTCTTAAATTTAGGCATGTAGACCCAGCTCGTCACCTAAACTCCTTCATACTGTAGCCAGAGAGAACTTCAGGGCCAAGTAATCTCAGCCTGGAAATTGCAGCCTGGAGCATCATTTCTCCTCTTTCCCCAGTGAACAGAAAGAGCTGAGACAACACCAAAGATAAAGCACCTAACTTTGACACTGCTGAAGTTCATCAAAATGAAATCCAGCCTTTGGGATGGGATTTAAACTTCACTGTATTTTCTCTACAAGTAGTGGAAAAAGATTGAAATCTCCAGAGGACTATCCTGATTGAAACAATTTGAAAATTAAAAACTTAATTTTTGCAGTTTGAATCATCCTCTGGAGTCCTCAGTGTCTTTGCAATGAGGAGACGTGGAGCCTTATTTAGGTGTGAATATCACCCCAAGCTTTAAAGCACACAGAACAGGTACAATAATAATAATAGCAATAATAATTACAGCACTTTATTCTTACAAAAAGCTTTCCATTAGTAGATCTCAAAGAGCTCCAAGGTTATTAACAACCTCCTTTTGCCTATGGGGGAAACTGAGGCAAGCAGAGATTTGCAGCTTGCTCAAGGCTAACAAGCAGAGGAGCTCAGCTTTGTTAAAAACAACACTCCCGTCAAATTAATGAGCTATTTTTAACTGGTAAATTATTGAGAAGCTTAAAAATAGCATTTAGGAATGCTTTCATGAAACATGCAAAAGCTAAAAAGGCAACACACAGAGGCACTCAGGTACTCACTTGCAAGCCCAAGGAGACATGGCTTCTTCCAGCCTCACCTCTACATCTTTACTGTGAATGTAGGCACTGCTTTGTCTCAATCTCAGTACTCTAAACTAAATTGCATTTATTTTCATATAACAAAAGAGAATACTGACCCATTTTAAAATAATAAAAGATCTAAGAACACCCTCATTTACACTTAACACTTAAATTTGAGAGAGAACTCCATTTACTCAAGATTAACAAAACATAAATGGACTTTCATACCTATAAAAAATTTAAGATCAGATGATCATTACAGTAATAAAAATATTTTGTGTGCCAAAAACTAGAGGATTCATCCTAAATTACTTGCCAAAATAGTTTTACAGTAGATACATCAGTACCTTTGATCCAAACAATATACAAGATTTCAGGTTGAAGTGAGTTTTTTTGGTTTAGATAAACAACACAAACCTGGTATTATTTAAAACATGATCCAGAGCTGCAGTTTCATAAAGTATGTGCAGTTGAAATGGCACAAACTAGCTGAACCCTAAAACAATTCCCAAAGGGAGATAGGAAGCAAGAGATCTGTGCTTTTTAATGTTGTTTAGCAACATGAAACACTTAATTGCTATTTTATTTATTTATTCTATGTTACAGTAGTTACATTTCAAAATTTAAAGGGTTAGGCAAATAATACATTGTAAATACAATAAAAAACAATAGTAGTGTAACAACGTTCTTTCTAAAAGCATACACTGAACAAAAAGTTATTGATAAATCCACTTTCCTCACAATTTCCTTTATTTCACCCAGTAAAGCTTTTGTGTTTGAGTTTTTTTACCATAATAATAAAATAATAAAATCTAAACAACATGATTAAGTGAGCATCTGTTCTCAGACTGGAACATTTTTAACATATCACAGCAAAAGAGGTCTCAAAAATTCAACTCTTGCTGATCAACATTCTTTCAAGCTTTTTGATGTATAGATGGAAAATATATTGGATTTGTTTTACCAAATTATATATAAAGACATAATAAACTCCTTTATTGTGCATTAAGCAAAGGCATATGGAACATGGCTGTGTATTGAAAATATCAGGAAGTGGCGTGCACTTTATATCTCATGACTTATTTCCCTTGATGCCACCTAATGATTCATTAATTATGGAAACAGATATATTAGCCAGAGCTCTTCCCCAGTTTTACTTGCAAAAGTGTATCAGAAGGGTTTTGGAAACCATCACGCCCTACTCTTACATAGCTATGATAGGTAAATAAAATTGTTCTACTGGTTTTTAATGGGGCTAGGTTTTAATTTCTTAATGCCCTTGAAATATTACTTTAAAAAAAGAGATTCACAGTATGTGGATACAAGAAGGGATAAAATATATTAAGATAAATGAGTGACAATAAATATGTTTCAATTTGTAAAATAACTGCCAAACATAATCCTGTTTCATTGATTGGTCCTCCAGTCTTAAATCTAGTAGCTCAGATAAAATAACCCATAAATCCTGCAAAACCACAAAAAGATACTGTTAACTTAAATAAAAGATGTATATTTCTGCCTGAATTATTTTGTCCTAATACTGTTAAAAATAACACTGAAGAGCATTATATCTGAAAAGTTTCAGATTTTTCTTTTTTTTTTTCCCCCCTTCTCAGTTATTTTTGGAAACTGAAGTTTCCCTGCCTTTACTTGAATTTGTGTTATATATTACACTATTTCTTTTTAAATAAAAACTGAAAATTCAGATGTTTTGTTAGAAGCATGTGAAGCAAAACCCCAAAACCTCAGATAAAACAATGTGTGAAGGGTGGAATTCCCTAAAGACCTTTTCCTTACCAAACCCCACTCGAGGGTATGAAGCAGTACAAATGCCTGGGGAAGAACCTGCAGCCAAGCCTGCAAAAACACTGCACACTAAAGCCGCTGAACTTCCAAGGACTCCTACATAGAGTCCAATTCTAGGAGCAGATCCTTTAATTTTTCATTTCCTGAATTTTAAGTTTGACATTTATTGACATTTAAATTGAGCCTTTATAAAGAGACATTTATTTTGCACTTGCACAAAAAATGCTAACAAAGTGGCTGTTTCACCTGCTACTAAAACCCAACTCTGCAATCACACAGGTGTTCAATTACTCCCATTCAAACAGCTGAAACATTACAGAATCACAGAATCTTAGGGGTTGGAAGGGACCTCGAAAGATCATCTAGTTCAACCTGCCTGCCAGAGCAGGATCCCCTAGAGCACATCACACAGGAATGTGTCCAGAGTGGTTTTGAATGTCTCCAGCAAAGGAGACTCCACAACCTCACTGACAGCCTGTTCCAGTGCTCTGTCACTCTCACAATAAAGAAGTTTTTTCTGATGTTTATGTGGAACCTCCTATGCTCCAGTTTGCACCCATTGCCCCTTGTCCTATCACTAGACATCACTGAAAAAAGCTTAACTCCATCTTCCTGACACTCACCCTTTACATATTTGTAAACATTGATGAGGTCACCCCTCAGCCTCCTCTTCTCCAAGCTAAAGAGACCCAGCTCCCTCAGCCTTTCCTCATAAGGGAGATGATCCACTCGCTTCATCATCTTTGTGGCTCTGCGCTGGACTCTTTCAAGCAGTTCCCTGTCCTTCTTGAACTGTGGGGCCCAGAACTGGACACAATACTCCAGATGCGGCCTCACCGAGGCAGAATAGAGGGGGAGGAGAACCTCCCTTGACCTACTAACCACACCCTTTCTAATACATCCCAGGATGCCATTGGCCTTCTTGGCTACAAGGGCACATTGCTGGCTCATGGTCATCCTCCTGTCCACCAGGACCCCCAGGTTCCTTTTTCCTACACTGCTCTCCAGCAGGTCAGCCCCCAACCTGTACTGGTACATGGCGTTTTTCTTCCCCAAATGCAAAACTCTACACTTGCCCTTGTTCAAGTTCATCAAGTTTCTCCCTGCCCAACTCTCCAGCCTATCTAGGTCTTGCTAAATGGCAGCACAGCCTTCTAGTGTGTCAGCCACACCTCCCAGTTTAGCGTCATCAGCAAACTTGCTGAGGGTACACTATGTTCCCTCATCCAAGTAATTGATGAAAATATTGAACAACACCGGTCCCAGTACCAACCCCTGAGGGACTCCACTAGTCACAGACCTCCAACTAGATTCTGCCCCATTGACTACAACTCTCTGACTTCTTCCTTTCAACCAGTTCTTGATCCACCTCACTACTTGACCATCAAGTCACCTCAGTTTAACCTCAGTTTATCTACGAGGATGCTGTGGGAGACAGTGTCAAATGCTTTACTGAAGTCAAGATAAACCACATCTACCACCCTACCATCTTACCCTTGGTAAAATCATGTTGACTGCTCTTGATGACCCCCTCGTCCTTGATATGCCTAGAGATAGTGCCAAGAATAAGTTGTTCCATCACCTTTCCAGGGATGGAGGCAAGGCTGACCTGTCTATAGTTATCCGGGTCCTCCTTCTTGCCCTTCTTGTAGACTGGAGTGACATTTGCTATCCTCCAGTCCTCAGGCACCTCTCCTGTTGCCCATGACTTACCAAAGATGATGGAGAGTGGCCTAGCAATGACCTCCGCCAGCTTCCTCAGCACCCGTGGGTGCATTTCATCTGGACCCATTGGTTTATGGATGTCCAGATTGCTCAACTGATCCTAACCCAATCCTCATCTACCAAAGCAAACTCCTCCTTCATCCTGACTTCTTCTGGGGCTTCTGGGGAGAGTCTGCAGCAGTGAAGATAGAGGCAAAGAAGGCATTCAGTACCTCTGCCTTCTTTATACCCTCTATCACCAGGGCACCCACCTCATTCTGCAGTGGGCCTATATTGTTCTATCTTCAATGTATTTGAAGAAGCCCTTTCTACTGTATTTGACCTCACTAGCAAGGTTAATTCCAAGGAGGCCTTAGCTTTCCTTATTGACTCCCTACATCCTCTGACAACAGTCCTATAGTCCTCCCAAGTGGCCAGCCCCTCTTTCCATGATCCATCGATTCTTTTTTCGACTTGAGTTTGCCCAGCAGTTCCTTGTTTAACTATGCTGGTCTCCTGGCTCCCTCACTTGATTTCCTACCCATTGGGATGCTCTGATCCTGAGCTTGGGAGAAGTGGTCCTTGAATGTTGACCAACTATCTTGAGCCCCTTTACCTTCTAGTACCCTGAAATTATTATAACATTATAAACATTATATAGATATAAACACATTATATATATAAAAACATTATAAATACAAACATTATATATATATAACATTATAAACATTAGAAACATATAATTCTATATTAAAAATGGAAATATAGGAATTTGAATAGGCCAGTTGGGTTTAAACTGGCAGCATATTCCCTAGAATTACACCAGTCTACACCAGTTGATCTGACTTGATGTGTTTACTCTTTCAAATCATAAGCTAAGTACAATTCTTTAAAGGAACTAGAATGTTTCTTTACTCCATTCTAACATATAAAACCTAGGGCAATTAAGAGAAACTCTTGTCATCTGTGATTCTCCACATCAGTGCAAAACTACTGATTTATCCTCTACTTGTTAAATTTGGTGATTTTGAAGTAATTTGTGGAGATGTAGCACAAACATACATTCAAAGTGTAACACTGGGTTGGAAAGTAGAAGACTTTCCTTCTGATAATCTTATAATAGTCTTAAATAAGGCCAGACTGCTTTAATGAAATATGGAACAGATAAGATTAAAATTTGTGTTAAAATTTCAGCTGAAGAAATTTTAACTCCCTGCAAGCTTCTATTCAAAGCCCTTTGAAAATAAGAGCATATAATGGAAATCATTACAAACTTAACTCCAACCATATAACATAGCAAAAATATTTCCAGGAAAAAAAAACCCTGAAATTATGTATGAGGAATCTGTTTTCTTAAGGAGATGCTAAAGGCTGTCACACTCATCACTAGTATTGGTATCTGAAGGTTGGTTTCTTCAGTGTGCTGCATCTTTCAAATTCATAATACAAAGCAAGAGAGATGCTCCTGTTTAATTGCATAGGCTGCCAAATCATTCATCACGTAAGTTATACTACACCCGAATAACATAAATGTTGGGTTCCCTTCTCAGTTCCTAGAAAGAGAAAAACATGTCTTCACATGGAAAACAAGCTAATGGACCGGATTTTCAACAGTGTAAACAAATGTATGCTTTTCATTTCAAAGAAGCTGATTTATGACAGCTGAAGATCCAACTCCACTTTTGAGGCATGTTTTCATTTTCAGAGAAGCCAAACAAAATCATATTTAGCATTTACAACCATTGGTCTTGCACAAGTGTTCTGAACACTAGGTAGTTTTTGTGGGGAGCTTAAGTTAAAATTATATATGTCAGCAATAAGAGGAAGATGAGCAAAACTGTGGGCCCGCTTCAGAAGGAAACTGGAGACCTGGCCATGCAGGACATGGAGAAAGCTGAGGTGCTCAATGACTACTTTGCCTCAGTCTTCACTGGCAAAGGCTCTGGTCACCCCATCCAAGTTAGAGAAGGCAAAAGCATGGACTGTGAAAAGGAAGATCTCCCCACTGTAGGAGAAGAGCAGGTTCGTGACCATCTGAGGGACCTGAAGGTGCACAAGTCTACAGGACCTGATGGGATTCATCCATGGCTCCTGAAGGAACTGGCTTTACAAAGCCTCTGTCCATCAAATATGAAAAGTCTTGGCAGTCTGGAGAAATTCCCCCTGACTGGAAAAGGGGAAACATAACTCCTGTTTACAAAAAGGGAAAAAAGGAAGACCCAGGGAATTACAGACCAGTCAGTCTCACCTCTGTGCCTAGCAAGATCATGGAGCAGATCCCCCTGAAGGCTCTGCTAAGGCACATGGAAAACAAAGGGGTGATTGGTGACAGCCAACATGGCTTCACCAAGTGCAAATCCTGCCTGACTAATTTGGTGGCCGTCTACAATGGGGTCACAACAGCGGTGGACAAAGGAAGAGCAACCGACATCATCTACCTGGACCTGTGCAAAGCCTTTGACACTGTCCTGCATGACATCCTGGTATGAAAACTGGAATGCTACGGATTCGATGGATAGACCACTCATTGGGTAAGGAACAGGCTGGATGGTCACACTCAAAGAGTGCGAGATGGTTTGATGTCCAGGTGGAGACCTGTGATGAGTGGCATTCGTCAGGGCCCAGTCAAGGGACCGGTGCTGTTTAACATCTTTGTCGGTGACATGGACAGTGGAATTTAGTGCACCCTCAGCAAGGGTGTTGGTTGATGAAAAGCCCAACATGAGCTGGCAATGTGCACTTGCAGCCCAGAAAGCCAACCGTGTCTTGGGCTGCATCAAAAGAAGCGTGGACAGCAGGTCAAAGGAGGCGATTCTCCCCCTCTACTCCACTCTTGTGAGACCCCACCTGGAATACTGTGTCCAGTTCAGGAGCCCCTAACTTAAGAAGGACATAGAGCTCACGGAGAAAATCCAGAGAAGAGCCACGAAGATGATCCGAGGGCTGGAGAACCTCTCCTATAAGGACAGGCTGAGAGTTGGGGCTGTTCAGCCTGGAGTAGAGAAGGCTCCAGGGGGTCCTTATAGCAGCCTTCCAGTACCTGAAGGGGGCCTACAGGAAAGCTGGGGACAGACTTCTGACAAGGGCTTGTAGTGAGAGGTCAAGAGGTAATGGATCAAAACTAGAGGTGGGTAGATTCAGATTAGACGTTAGGAGAAAATTCTTTAGTGTCTGAGGGTGGTGAGACAGTGGAACAGGTTGCCCAGGGAAGTTGTGAAAGCCCCATCCCTGGAAGTGTTCAAGACCAGGTTGGATGGGGCTCTGAGCAACCTGATCTAGTGGGAGGTATCCCTGCCCATACAGGGGGGTTGGAACTAGATGATCTTTAAGGTCCCTTCCAACTCAAACCATTTTATGATTCTATTCCCTCAGCCTTGTGGGTGCCTTGGAATAAGTTTACACTAGAAAGAGTACAGCTTTAAAGCCTGTATGATTAACTACTCTAATTGTCGTCTTGTTCTTTCACATTCTCAGCTGCTTTAATTGAAAATAACAATTAACAGAAATGGATAAAAATGTTTGAAAGTTTTAAACTTTTGCCAATAGTAGCCAAATACAATTTTTTATCTATTAATACACTGAATTATTTGAATATTTTAATTAAAAAAAATTATCTAACCAAGACACTGAAAGTTGGCAGAAATTTCATTGGCTACATTCCTAACAAAATTATCATCCATTTATGAGATTAGTACATAAAAGTCTGTTTCAATCTGAGAGATAATTAAGTGCAACTGATCTCCTTACACAATGTGTTTTTAAACACCTAATTTCTCCATATGTACTATTTTATAAAAAAGCTTAAAGGTTAAGGGCATGCTTACAGACATACTGAGTTAAGTGACTCTTAGACATTAAAAGAAAGCAGTCACTGCAAAAAGTTGCTTCTGCATGCATGGGAAGACTTATAAAGTTATCATGTTTTTAAAATATTCTGCTCTTATCGTCACAGAGGTGTGTTGTATATAAAATCTATGAATACCAGAAGCATCTTAATTTTTTCATATCAGCAAATAAACTTCCCTGAAGGATCATAAATTTTTAACAGATGAGGATAAGTTTATTAAACTGCAATCAAACATAACTATAGGTAAAATTTAAATTAGTTATTTTAAGTTAAAAATGCACACAATGTCAGATGAGGGAGTTTTCTTACAAGTTCATATCAAAATATTTGTATCAGAATTATGCATTAAGGTGATCTGTAAAGAATGTATTCCAGTACTTAAAAATTATCTCCCGCACAGTCTTTCAAACAGCTACTCTGAAAAATAACACAGCTCTCTAAACTCTTTTTTTTTTTTATGAGGGCATCACATACTTAAAAATAACTCTGGGCCAAGAAGAATAACGTTAAAACACCAGTTTTAGAATTATACTGGTAACAGAAAGCATTTACTGAGTTCCTGTTATAGGTTTAAACCAAACCCCCATATAAATTGATGGAAAAACTCCCACTGACTTCAGGGAGGAAAAAAGAAAATCACACCTACAGAAGTGGTTATTTCCAACAGGAAGAAATGGAATTACACTAAAATAATTAGGGGGAAAAAAAGTGACTATGGTTTAAAAAGCAAAACAAGAGAGCTAAAGGAGAACTGTAGTGTTCTCTTAAACTATGTCTATGCAAAGACTTGCAATTTCCATTATTACAATTTTAATTTAAATTAGAAACTTTTAGCATGTTCTAACCGATGATAAATATACATTTTTGGTAGCTACAGAGAAGTTACTTCACATGAAGAAAGGCCTTAATGTAAAGGTGACCAAAAAAATCCCTGTGTATAGTGGTAATAGTAAGAATTAAGCAGAGATTTCTAATATATAGTTTAAATTAATCCTGCTTTAAACATCACAATTTCAAGCCTGCCTATTCAAGATAACTATCAGTATAAAAAAAAAAAAATCCATACAATAGCAAGTTATTGTATTATTTAAATGCAACTAATGTTCTGCCATTCCCCATCACAAGTAAATAATTATTTCAGTGGCATTCAGACATGTTTCAGAAGCTCTTGCTGTCTCACCCAGACCAGCAACCTGTACCTTCAGACCACCACCATGTTTACTAATCTGACTGTCAAACCTTCCTTTAAATTCCTGTGCCAAGGCTCAAACCATCCACCAACTGCTGCTTATTTTAGGACTGACACAAATATTTTTATTCCAGCATGAAGGATGCAGTTTGATCATATATATAGGGGGAAGCAGCAGTGTTTTGAGTGTACAGGCCATGCATGCATACACAGTTGGGTGTGACTCATCTCACCTAACTTTAGCCAAAAGCTACCTATTCTAAACTGTTAAAAGATAGGTTTAGACAACTAATGGAAGAGAAAGACATTGCCAGGAGGTAGCCTCTGTAGGGACTTATCTCTTTCAATTGACTCAAAAGGAGATCCACAGAACAGCAAACCAGACACCTATAATTAGAGGAGATGACTTCCACCCAAACAAAACATATATATATGTATACATGTATTTGTGCACACAATATAAGACAGCTGTTTCCATAAATATGCCATGTGCAACACAACAGTGACATTAATAAAAACTCTGGACAAAAAATGAACTACTAAATGGGAAACAAAAAAAACCCAACAGTTGTGCACATTTGTTATATATAGCTAAATCTTTAGGGTAAACTTATTTATTACTTCTGTGAAGTGGGAGTAAACAGATAGTTAAGGAAATGTTATGGGTCTGTATCTAGTCTGGTTTATGATTGATTCAGATCAGGCTCTGCACTATTCCCATTCTCTGGAAAGATAGGTGGAAAATTTTTATTAAAAGTCACTGGAAACTCTAGCGTAGCATTGACATTTTGGTAGCCCATGCAAGAATTAAACGACTGCTGTGGAAGTACTTGGCTATCAGGCATCTGTATGAAAGCCCCTGTCTGTGTGGTAGGGGGAGTTCTTTGGTCAACTGGTTGAATTTTAGGTTCTCTGGGCTCCAGTTGTTGCTTGCTTTCTTCATCCGTGTCAAGATGGCTTAGCTTTTCTATCCACATGCGAAATTTCTCCTCTGTTTGCCTCTGCATCTCAGCAAAGCAGTTCATCGCCTCTTCCAGCACATTGCCTATGCAGTTCCTATCCCACACGGTGCCCCTGTCAAGCAATCCTGGAATTTCCCTGGTCGGTTCTTCAGATCCCCCAGCACGACTGAAGTCAGCTTTAAAGACATTGAGGCCATTTGATAAGACATCATTAAGTAAGAACATATTGTTTATTAAGGCATGTTAACTCAGGAAAACAAACTTTTCTAATTCTGTCCCTTGGATATGACAGTTGGAGAGGAATTAGCAAATATTAACCAACAGTATTACCATTGAAAACCCACAGCATTTTATACTCACTGAGGTTATAATAGAAATTTTGGCTTTAAAATTATATTTACTCTAGTATTCTCCGACAATTCTGTCACAAACGTGGGTTTTTTTAATAACTAAACCAAATTAGTCCAATTTCCTTGCAATTTCTTTTGAATTCAACTGAAGACATCAAAAGCATTTACATGTTTAATTCTGTTAAGATGCAATTCGAAATACTACTGTTTGACTGATAAACCTGAATAATTATGCATATTTTCCTTACATACTTGAACCCTTTTATAATGGACTGTTAAACATAGACAAAATTGTACACAAGATAACATATATAAAGGCTGATATAGTGATTGCAGTATCTAAAGTAGCCAAGCCCAAAGCTCTTGGTCTAATTTTGGAAAACATTCTAAATGCCAATGAAGACAATACACAATATAAACACATACACACAAACATTAAAAGCTATGTGAATGTGTGAATGCTATGCTAATACCTAACCTCTGTTAGGTCTGATTGACACACCTACATCACAGGGGATGTTTAAAAACCCTACTTTTAAAGTTTTTAAGTCTTCTCTCCCATCTGTTTACCTGTCTAGAAAATCAGCATTCAGGTTCTCTGCTCAAAAATACATTACTTCATAGCAACTTCGTAGCAACTAATTTACATCCCTCCAAATGCATTTTAACTAAAAGCAATTAAGTAAAATGGTACCTTTTTCCTTAAAATGTGGCTCCTTTTGTATATTTAATATCTTTTTCCTACCTGAAAAAAATATTCCTTCTGTCCATATACTCCTAGTGTTGAACATCCAGTATGATTCTGTTTACATCTTTAGTCAGGGATCTTATCCTAAACGGCAGTCTTTCCAACTTCCACAGGTTTATGATCCAGCACCTTTACGTAATCTTGAGTAACTTGCAATTGCAATTTAAATAAAACTATTGATGGTGATATATGAGACAATCTAGCAAGGCTTTTAAAGTTAAGAATGAACTAGCATGGTCAAAGTTGATAGAACTGTTTTGTAAACTGAAGAGACTATGTATTGAAATATATTATCCTGCAATACTATTTTTAAAAGGCATAATTCATACTATGTCTACAATATACAGTAGCTGCAAATCAATGTTTCAAATGCTTCCCTTGAAGTTCTTACAACAAGCTTTATTCAGTCTTTTATTTATTGGTGGCCTTCAGAATTAAAAAAATCAAATCTAAAAATGCATTTTTATTATAATAAATAGTACATTAGTATTTATCTAATTGGTCCCTTTGCTATCTGTAAACTTACAGCTCCATCGTTTTTGAAGGCACACCAAGTTAAAAGGTGAAGAAGTTTGCAATCACAAAGAGGTCAGAATTCAAGACTCAACTTATTTTCAAGACAATATCTCCTGCAAAACAGAACCTGACATGCCCCAATGCTGTCTCTTTATGGGATCTATTAAGTACTATTCAAATAATGACCAAATCCAAAATGATTTAATTTAGGATGTCTGACAACACAACAATTTAAGAAGATATGCTGCACCTACATTCTAAGATTCTAAGAAACATCGTGGGATGACTCACATGACTGGAGTGCTGCAATCAATGGCTACAAGCTCTTCAGAAGGGATAGACGAGGCAGGAGAGGTGGTGGGGTGGCCCTGTATGTTACAGAGTGCTATGAATGACTGGAACTTAATGACAGTGACAATAGGGTTGAGTGTTCATGGGTAAGAATCAGGGGGAAGGCCAATAAGGCAGACATCAAGGTGGAAGTCTGTTATAGACTGTTATATGGCTGAGAACGGCGGCAAGGTTTAAAAGCGGCCATCTCGGCAGCTCCTCAGAGCATGCGGCAGCGCAGAGCGGAGAGCGGCAGCGCCATCGGCAGCAGAGAGAGCTGCTCCTTTAATTACTGAGGATTAGAGAAGGGGCCGGGCTTCCCGGAGACTGCGAAGCCGGAGAAGAGCGAGGAGACCTGAGGCTGAGCGGGAATCCTGAGAGGAACAGGAAGGCTGACGTGGCAGGGGGCGTGGCTGAGAACGGCGGCAAGGTTTAAAAGCGGCCATCTAGGCAGCTCCCTCAGAGCACGCGGCAGCGCAGAGCGGAGAGCGGCAGCGGCCTTCACAGGAAGTGGCGCGAGGGCAGAGAGCGCGAGGGCATGCGGTAGCTTTCTCAAGCATGGTCACAACACGCCCTAAAACCGTATTGAAAAAGGATATGGGAACTCAGACCGAGGTTCTGAGCAGGCGCGCAGCTGTGCAGGTCTCTGGCTGCAGCGAATGCCTGAGCTTGGCACTGGTACCGGAGGGAGCCAGTGGCACCGTGTGTGTGCGGTGTGAGCAAATAAATGATCTCCTTAGGCAGGTGGTTAGACTGACAGAGGAGATTGAAAGACTAAGAACTATCAGAGAATGTGAGAGCGAAATAGATTGGTGGAGCCAAGCCCTGAGGCAAGGGCAGAAAGAAGAGGTTCTTGAAAAAGTGATGGATCCCCTCCTGTCATCAGACAGAAGGAGAGAACTTTATAGAGACATGGAGGAATGGAGGGAGGTCCATCCTCGGAGAGGCAAGCAAAAACCCTCCCAACCCCCTCCGCCCTCCCAATTGCCCTTGAAGAATAGGTATGAAGCCTTGGTACTTCAAGGACAGGAAAATGAAGTTGGAGGGATAGATCTGTCTAGTGAACCACCTAGGACTTGTTGCTCAGCTCCACGACTTAGGACTTCTTCAACTAAGAAGGAAAGGAAAGTAATTGTGGTGGGTGACTCCCTTCTGAGGGGAACAGAAGGGCCCATCTGTCGACCACACCCATCCCACAGGGAAGTCTGCTGCCTCCCTGGGGCTCGCATTAGAGATGTTAAAAGGAAACTCTCTAGTATGGTAAATCCATCTGATTACTACCCGCTGCTGATTTTTCAGGTTGGCAGTGACGAAATTATTACAAGAAGTGCAAGGGCAATGAAGAGAGACTTCAGGGCCCTGGGACGGCTGGTTAGGGGGTCTGGAGCGCAAGTCGTGTTTGCCTCCATACCTCCTGCAAGAATGGGTGAAGAGGTAAACAGGAAGAGTTTACAGATCAATGAATGGCTACAAAACTGGTGCCAAAGGCAGGGCTTTGGTTTCTTTGATCATAGGTTGCTCTATGAGACACCTGGCCTGATGGTGGCAGGTGGGATGCACCTGTCCCAGAGGGGGAAAAGGCTTTTGGGGCAGGACTTAGCAGGGCTCATTGAGAGGGCTTTAAACTAGATGTGAAGGGGGAAGGGGAGAAAACTGGGCCTGTTAGGGACAAGCCCAAGAGAAACATACCAGGGCCTGAAGGCAGGTGGTCTAAGGAGGATTTGGTCCCACCAGTGTGCTCTGCTTGCTTCCTGAAATGCCTGTACACCAATGCACACAGCATGGGGAATAAACAGGAAGAGTTAGAGGTCTGTGTCCGGTCTAAGGGTTATGATCTGGTAGCAATAACAGAGACATGGTGGGATAGCTCACACGACTGGAATGTGGCCATGGATGGCTATGTGCTTTTTAGGAAAGATCGGTCGGTGAAGCGAGGTGGTGGAGTTGCTCTTTATGTGAGAGAGCAACTAGAATGTATCGAGTTTTGTGCTGGGGCTGATGAGGAGCAAGTTGAAAGTCTGTGGGCAAGAATTAAAGGGCAGGGTGGTATGGGTGATACAGTTGTGGGGGTCTACTACAGACCTCCTGATCAAGATGAGGAAGTTGATGAGGCTTTCTACAGGCAGCTGAAAGCAGCCTCACAACTACAGTCCTTGGTCCTCATGGGAGATTTTAACTACCCCGATATCTGCTGGAAGACTTACACAGCCAGCCTTTCACAGTCTAGAAGGTTCCTCCAGTGCATTGATGACAACTTCTTGATGCAAATGGTGGACAAGCCAACTAGAAGAGGAGCGCTGCTGGATCTTGTGCTCACCAACAAGGAGGGCCTTGTTGAAGCAGTGGTGGTCAATGGCAGCCTTGGCTGCAGTGACCACGAGATGGTGGAGTTCAGGATCCTGTGTGGGAGGAACAGAATACCCAGCAGGACCAGAACCCTGGACTTCCACAGAGCAAACTTTGGCCTCCTCAATCAATTGTTAAGGGAAGTCCCATGGGACAGGGTGCTAGAAGGTAAAGGGGCACAAGATAGCTGGACAACATTCAAGGACCACTTCTCGCAAGCACAGGATCAGTGTGTCCCAATGGGTAGGAAATCTAGTAAGGGAGCTAGGAGACCAGCGTGGTTAAAAAAGGAACTGCTGGGCAAACTCGAGTGGAAAAGGAAAATCTATAGATCATGGAAGGAGGGGCTGGTCACTTGGGAGGAATACAGGACTGTTGTCAGAGAATGTAGGGAGGCAACTAGGAAAGCTAAGGCCTCCTTGGAACTTAACCTTGCAAGTCAGATCAAGGATAATAGAAAGGGCTTTTTCAAATACATAGCCAACAAAACTAACACCAGAGGCAATATAGGCCCACTGTTGAACGAGGTGGGTGCCCTGGTGACAGAGGATATAAAGAAGGCAGAGGTGCTGAATGCCTTCTTTGCCTCTGTCTTTACTCCTGCAGGCTTTCCCCATGAGCCCCAGTTTCATATAGCCCTAGAAGAAGTCAAGATAAAGGAGGAGTTTGCCCAGGTAGATGAGGATTGGGTTAGGGATCAGTTGAGCAATCTGGACATCCATAAATCGATGGGTCCAGATGGAATGCATCCAAGGGTGCTGAGGGAGCTGGCGGAGGTCATTGCTAGGCCACTCTCCATCATCTTCGGTAAGTCATGGGTAACAGGAGAGGTGCCTGAGGACTGGAGGATAGCAAATGTCACTCCAGTCTACAAGAAGGGCAAGAAGGAGGACCCGGGTAACTATAGACCGGTCAGCCTCACCTCCATCCCTGGAAAGGTGATGGAACAACTTGTTCTTGGCACTATCTCTAGGCATATCAAGGAGATGGGGGTCATCAAGAGCAGTCAACATGGTTTTACCAAGGGTAAGTCATGTTTGACTAACCTCATAGCCTTCTATGAGGAAATTACTAGGTGGATAGATGATGGTAGAGCGGTGGATGTGGTCTATCTTGATTTCAGTAAAGCATTTGACACCGTCTCCCACAGCATCCTTGTAGGTAAGTTGATCAAGTATGGGTTTGATGATCAGGCAGTGAGGTGGATCAAGAACTGGTTGAAAGGAAGAAGTCAGAGAGTTGTAGTCAATGGGGCAGAATCTAGCTGGAGGTCTGTGACTAGTGGAGTCCCTCAGGGGTCGGTACTGGGACCGGTGTTGTTCAACATCTTTATCAACGACCTGGATGAGGGTACAGAATGTACCCTCAGCAAGTTTGCTGATGACACCAAGCTGGGAGGAGTGGCTGACACACCAGAAGGCTGTGCTGCCATTCAGAGAGACCTAGACAGGCTGGAGACTTGGGCGGGTGTCCTGGTTTGAGCCAGGATAAAGCCAGTTTTTCTTTTGCTGATTTTTTTTTTTTTAATTTCAGTGAGCTTTCTTCAACTAGCAACTGCGTGTTCTGCTAGGTTGATAAGACACTGGAATGTTTTTTGTAATTGCTGAGCTCTCAAGGTCTTGCCTTTGCTCTGCCCGCTCAGACACTACGGGGGGATTTGTGGCCCCCCCCGTGGGAGGCTGGGTTAGACGAACAGCAAAACTGGCCAGAGATATTCCATTCCATATATCTACGTAGGCTCGGGCAAGGTCGGAGATGACAGAAGAAAACTTCCTTCCTTCCTGCTTTGCTCTCTCGCCGCTTCGCTTTGCCTCTCTGTCTGCTTTCCTTCTTCTGTCTTTTTCTCTCTCTTTTGTTCGTGGCCGGCGTCTGGGAAAACACCATCTGCCCATCGTCGTCGACCCATCGACCTCAAGCCCTCCTGACCCTCGTAACTCTCTGCCTTTCTCCAGGAGCAGCTTCGGGATTCCTCGGAATTGTCTCATCTGAGGGACGTGCTGTGGGAGTTGCTGGGGGTGGGGGGAGGCAAGAGGTTTCTACCACACCTTTGTATAATCACTATATATATATATATATATACACACTCTTATATCACGTATTAGTATTACAAATAAAGTTGCACGGTTCAGTTTTCAATCCAGCCAAGTCTCTCTCTTTTTTTTCTCTCTCCTTCCCTACCTGGGTGGGAGGGGGAGGGGATCGAGAGCATTGTTGTCAAACTGAGTCAAACGTTGACAACAATTTATTGGCGCCCAACGTGGGGCACGAATTTTAAGCCCAGATTTCCATCTCTGATCGGAGAAATCCCTTGTGTAGCAATGGCAAACAATTTTGCTGAATTTCCTGATGGATTGAAAACTGAACAGATGTTTGATGCCATGAATTTACTAGATTTTCTTTCAAGTCTGCAGCTGTACTTGTGGTATGCAGCCGAGAGCATTCTGCTTTTTGTGGCTGCTCTTGTAATCGTTTTGTGGTTTATTGATAGAACAGTAGCCATCATCAATCGTATAATCACTGGCTTGGTCATTTTAGGGATTATGATACTGTTCTTTATGGGGGCACTGTATGTATACAGCCACAGCACAAGTTCTAACTGATCCATCTTTAAACCTCTGTTTTCTTTCAAGTTGAATCTCCCAGCTTTTGATCTGAATAGCATTGTCACAGTAGGGATGTTTTTGCTGAATGTTTATAATGTAATGTGGATGCGTAGGGCCAGCTGCTGTTCTGCTCACTGCCATTTCCCCACAGGCAATGTTGCTGCCACTGCTGCTGCCAACACCACTGCTGCCAATACCACCACTCCTACTGCTACAAAAACCACTGCTCCTACAGAGATAGAGTCTGATCCATCACAAATCAGGCTAGTTGATCCTGTGACTAGGAGCAAAGCAAAGGCAAAGCGCTCCACCCTTTTCACCCGCTCCCGTCTGAGATGTCCAGAGTTCCTTAAAGCAGCAGAAGGTGAGGGTGAGGAAGAAGAAGAGAATTCTAATACAATTGATGGAGCGGGTGCCTCTCAGACAGATAAAAAACCAGGCCACTCTCAAACGGATAAAGCGACAGCAGGCCCTCCTCAATCAGATGACGACGACGACGATGACGACGACGACCTTTTCTATCCTCACTCTATGAAAGAACTGTGCCTCATGAGAAAGGACTTTACCCACATTGAGGGTGAGGGAATTCTTCCGTGGTTGCTCCGATGCTTTGACAGTAGTGCTGAAACCCACAACGTGGACGAAAGAGAAGCCAAGCAGTTGGGATCCCTGGCCAGAGATGCTGGTATTGACAGAGCACTTAGTAATAAGGTGGGAACTACCACCCTGTGGGACCGACTCCTTTCAGCTGTGAGAGAGAGATACCCCCACAAGGGTGACATCGAATGGCGCCGGAGTAGAACACCCACTCTTGAGAAAGCCATCACATACTTGAGAGAGATAGCTCTGAGAGAAGTTATCTTTGATAAAGATGGACTTACAAATCCTGATGATGTTGAGTGTGACACACCGATGTTCCGGAGATTTGCTCAAGCTGTGCCAGCAGCACATGCCCATATATTCTCCTTCATGGGATGCTTTAATGAAGGCGCAAGACCAACTGTGCGTGAGGTGGCTTTCAAAGCACGACAGTATGGAGACATCATCTCTGATTCCCTTCAGTTCCAAACCTCAGCCATTGAAAATGTGACTGACAGAAAGAATAAGATGCCAAATGGATGGGGAGGTAAACCCCAGATTCTCCCTAGAGACGACGGGCCACATGTTGCAGTCATTAATAAAAGACGTCCTGCTACGAGACAGCAGCGAGGAAGACAGGACTCACTGCGACGCCACCTGTGGTCTCTCTTGAAAAATCATTTTAAAGAGGACATGAGAGTCTGGGATAAGAAACCCACTGATATTCTCCAGTTGCGTGTGCAAGAGCTACTAAACAGAACAAACCCAGGAGATGGTTCTTCCAAGAGGAAGGTTGCATCAGTCAATAATCAGGATGGTTCATCGAGTTCTAATGCTCAGCCTTAGAGATGCCCTGCTTCCGGCCAGGAGGAGGAGAGGGATAACCGAGTTTATTGGACTGTTTGGGTTAGATGGCCTGGCACATCAGAACCACAAAGATATAGAGCTTTGGTGGACACGGGTGCACAGTGCACACTGGTGCCGTCGAATCATGAGGGAACAGACTCCGTCACTATCTCTGGAGTGACAGGAGGCTTTCAACAGCTGACTGTTGTGCAGGCTGATGTGAGCCTTACTGGTGAGGAGTGGCAGATGCACCCTATAGTGACTGGCCTAGATGCTCCGTGCATCCTTGGCATAGATTATCTTAAGAAAGGATACTTCCGTGACCCAAAAGGGTACCGATGGGCTTTTGGTATAGCGGCTGTAGAGATTGAGGATACTGAACACCTGCGTACTTTGTCTGGCCTATCAGATGACCCTTCTGTAGTGGGGTTGCTGAAGGTTGAGGATCAACAGGTGCCAGTTGCTACTTCAACGGTACATAGACGGCAGTATCGCACCAACAGAGATTCGGTGGTCCCTATTCATAAGCTGATCCAGCAATTGGAAAGCCAAGGCGTGATCAGCAGGACCCATTCACCCTTCAACAGTCCCATCTGGCCAGTGCGAAAGCCTGATGGCGAGTGGAGGCTAACAGTGGACTATCGTGGCCTGAATGAAGTGACACCACCACTCAGTGCCGCTGTACCAGACATGCTAGAGCTTCAGTATGAGCTGGAGTCGAAAGCAGCTAGGTGGTATGCCACTATTGACATTGCACATGCATTCTTCTCTATTCCTATAGTACCAGAGTGCAGGCCACAGTTTGCTTTCACCTGGAGGGGAGTCCAGTACACCTGGAATCGACTGCCCCAGGGGTGGAAACACAGCTCAACCATTTGCCATGGATTGATTCATGCTGCACTGGAGAAGGGTGGAGCTCCAGAACACCTACAGTACATTGATGACATCATTGTGTGGGGTGACACACCAGAAGAAGTTTTTGAGAAAGGTAAAAAGATCATCCAAATTCTTCTGGATGCTGGTTTTGCTGTGAAAAGAAGTAAGGTCAAGGGACCTTCACGAGAGATCCAATTCCTGGGAATCAAGTGGCAAGATGGTCGTCGCCAGATCCCCATGGATGTGATTAATAAAATAACAGCTATGGCCCCGCCATCAACTAGAAAGGACACTCAAACCTTTTTAGGGACTGTTGGTTTCTGGAGAATGCATATTTCATGTTACAGTGAAATTGTGAAACCCCTCTATGAGGTGACCCGAAAGAAGAATGATTTTAAATGGGCTCCTGACCAACAGAAAGATTTTGAGCAGATTAAAAAAGAGATTGTGCAGGCAATGGCCCTTGGACCAGTTTGAACGGGGCCAGACATCAAGAACGTGCTTTATACTGCAGCTGGACACAATGGTCCCAATTGGAGCCTCTGGCAGAAAGCACCAGGGGAGACTCGAGGTCGACCCTTGGGATTCTGGAGCCGGAGCTACAGAGGTTCCGAGGCCAACTACACAACAACTGAGAAGGAGATACTTGCAGCATACGAAGGAGTTAAAGCTGCTTCAGAAGTGATTGGCACTGAAGCGCAGCTTCTCCTGGCACCCAGATTACCAGTGCTGAGATTCATGTTCCAGAATAACATCTCTCCTATTCATCATGCCACCGATGTGACTTGGAGTAAATGGACTGCTTTAATCACCCAGCGAGCTCGAATAGGGAAACCTAATCATCCAGGTATTGTGGAAGCAATTACAAACTGGCCAGAGGGCACCCACTTTGGAATGCCACCACAAGAAGTGATGAAACGAGCTCAAGAAGCTCCACCATATGATCATCTACCAGAGACTGAGAAACAGTTTGCCCTTTTCACTGATGGCTCCTGTCGTCTTGTGGGGAACCGCCGGAAGTGGAAAGCTGCTGTGTGGAGTCCTACATGACTGGTTGCTCAAGTAGCTGAAGGAGAAGTTGAATCAAGTCAGTTTGCAGAGGTCAAAGCCATCCAGCTGGCCTTGGATATTGCTGAGCGAGAGGGGTGGCCGAGACTCTACCTCTACACTGACTCGTGGATGGCAGCAAATGCCTTGTGGGGTTGGCTAAAGCAGTGGCAGCAAAACAACTGGCAGTGAAAGGGTAAACCTATTTGGGTTGCTGACCTCTGGAAGGACATTGCAGCCCGGATAGAGAAATTGGTGGTAAAAGTACGTCATGTAGATGCACACGTACCTCTGAGTCGAGCCACTGAGGAACATCGACACAACCAACGAGCAGATGAGGCTGCTCAAGTGTTCCAAGTAGATTTAGACTGGGAACACAAGGGTGAGCTCTTTCTAGCTCGATGGGCCCATGATGCTTCAGGTCATCAGGGCAGAGACGCAACATACAAATGGGCTCTTGATCGAGGGGTGGATCTAACCATGAGCACTATTGCACAGGTGATCCACGACTGTGAAACGTGTGCTGCAGTTAAACAGGCAAGACGATTGAAACCGTTGTGGTATGAGGTGAGGTGGTCGAAGTACAGGTTTGGGGAGGCTTGGCAAGATGACTACATCACACTGCCTCAGAGCCGCCAGGGTAAGCGCTATGTGCTTACAATGGTGGAAACAAGTACAGGATGGTTGGAGGCATATCCTGTGCCTCATGCCACAGCCAGGAATACTATCTTAGGTCTTGAAAGGCAAATTCTGTGGAGACATGGTACTCCAGAGAGAATTGAATTAGATAATGGGACCCATTTCAAAAATAGTCTGGTTACTGATTGGGCTAAAGAGCATGGTATTGAGTGGATATACCATATCCCATACTATGCACAAGCCTCAGGGAAGATTGAAAGGTATAATGGTCTGTTGAAAGCTACCCTAAAGGCAATGGGGGGTGGAACTTTCAAAAACTGGGATAAAAATTTGGCAGAGGCCACCTGGTTAGTTAATACCAGAGGATCCATCAATCGGGCTGGGGCTGCTCAATCAGACCTTTTGCATACTACAGATGGGGATAAAGTCCCTGTGGTATGTGAAAGAAACTTGTTGGGTAAAAGTGTCTGGGTCTATCCTGCTTCAGGCAAAGGTAAACCTATCCGGGGTATTGCTTTTGCTCAGGGACCTGGACATACTTGGTGTGTGATGATGGAGGATGGTGAGGTACAATATGTACCTCAGGGTAATTTGACGTTGGGAGAGAACTCTTGATTTAGCAACTGGTAAGGTATAGAGCCTCTACGTGATGTATGGTATGGAATAAGGGGTGGAATGTCCTGGTTTGAGCCAGGATAAAGCCAGTTTTTCTTTTGCTGATTTTTTTTTTTTAATTTCAGTGAGCTTTCTTCAACTATCAACTGCGTGTTCTGCTAGGTTGATAAGACACTGGAATGTTTATTGTAATTGCTGAGCTCTCAAGGTCATGCCTTTGCTCTGCCGGCTCAGACACTACGGGGGGATTTGTGGCCCCCCCCGTGGGAGGCTGGGTTAGACGAACAGCAAAACTGGCCAGAGATATTCCATTCCATATATCTACGTAGGCTCGGGGGAAGGTCGGAGATGACAGAAGAAAACTTCCTTCCTTCCTGCTTTGCTCTCTCACCGCTTCGCTTTGCCTCTCTGTCTGCTTTCCTTCTTCTGTCTTTTTCTCTCTCTTTTGTTCGTGGCCGGCGTCTGGGAAAACACCATCTGCCCATCGTCGTCGACCCATCGACCTCAAGCCCTCCTGACCCTCGTAACTCTCTGCCTTTCTCCAGGAGCAGCTTCGGGATTCCTCGGAATTGTCTCATCTGAGGGACGTGCTGTGGGAGTTGCTGGGGGTGGGGGGAGGCAAGAGGTTTCTACCACACCTTTGTATAATCACTATATATATATATATATATACACACTCTTATATCACGTATTAGTATTACAAATAAAGTTGCACGGTTCAGTTTTCAATCCAGCCAAGTCTCTCTCTTTTTTTTCTCTCTCCTTCCCTACCTGGGTGGGAGGGGGAGGGGATCGAGAGCATTGTTGTCAAACTGAGTCAAACGTTGACAGCGGGGAAAAACCTGATTAAGTTCAACAAGGGCAAGTGTAGAGTTTTGCATTTGGGGAAGAAAAACGCCATGTACCAGTACAGGTTGGGGGCTGACCTGCTGGAGAGCAGTGTAGGTGAAAGGGATCTGGGGTCCTGGTGGACAGGAGGATGACCATGAGCCAGCAATGTGCCCTTGTGGCTAAGAAGGCCAATGGCATCCTGGGGTGCATTAGAAAGGATGTGGTTAGTAGGTCAAGAGAGGTTCTCCTCCCCCTCTATTCTGCATTGGTGAGGCCGCATCTGGAGTATTGTGTCCAGTTCTGGGCCCCTCAGTTCAGGAAGGACAGGGAACTGCTGGAAAGAGTCCAGCGCAGAGCCACAAAGATGATTAAGGGAGTGGAGCATCTCCCTTATGAGGAAAGGCTGAGAGAGCTGGGTCTCTTTAGTTTGGAGAAAAGGAGACTGAGGGGTGACCTCATCGATGTTTACAAATACGTAAAGAGTGAGTGTCAAGAAGATGGAGTTAAGCTTTTTTCAGTGATGACCAGTGATAGGACAAGGAGTAATGGATACAAATTGGAGCATAGGAGGTTTAAGGTGAATATCAGAAAATTTTTTTTTACTGTGAGAGTGACAGAGCACTGGAACAGGCTGCCCAGAGAGGTTGTGGAGTCTTCTTCACTGGAGACATTCAAAACCCGCCTGGACGCATTCCTGTGTGATGTAGTCTAGGTGACCCTGCTCTGGCAGGGGGGTTGGACTAGATGATCTTTCGAGGTCCCTTCCAACCCCTAGGATTCTATGATTCTATGATAGACCACCCAACCAGCATGAAGAGACAGACAAAGTATTCTATAGACATCTGAGAGGTCTCTTGATTGTTTGACCTTGTCCTCATCAGGGATTTCAACTTCCCAGATAATGACTGGAAACATAATACAGCAGAGAGGGAACAGTCCCAGTGGTTCCTAGAGTGTGTAGAGGACAACTTCTTGACAACTTCTTGACACAGCTGGTGAGGAAGCCAACTAGGGAAGACGCCCTGCTGGACCTGCTGTTTGTCAACAGAGATGGGCTTGAGGAGGATGTGACAGTTGGAGGCTGTCTTGGGCACAGTGATCATGACATGAGAGTTCTCTATTCTTGGAGAAATAAGGAGAAGGGTCAGCAGAACTGCCACCTTGGACTTCTGGTGGGCAGACTTTGGCCTGTTTTGGAGACTGGTTGACGGAGTCCCTTCAGAGGCAGTCCTGAAGGGCAAAGGAGTCCAGGAAGGCTGGACATTCCTCAAGAAGGAAGTCTTAAAGGTGCAGGAGTAGGTGGGGAAGATGAGCAGCCTGGCTGAATAGAGAGATCTGTGTGCAAGTATATGCAACTCAGGGAAAAAAAGGAAAGTTGATGGCATTTGGAAGAAGGGACAGGCCACTCAGGAGGACCACAAAGATGTTGTGAAGCTATGCAGGGAGAAAATCAGAAAGGTCAAAGCTCAACTTGAAATCAATCTGGCTGCAGTTGTCAAAGATAATGAGAAACGCTTCTCTGAATATATATGGATGACAAAAGGAGGACAAAGGAGAATCTCTGTCTTTTACATGATGCAGGAGAAAACATATCGACCAGAGATAAGGAGAAGGCTCAGGTACTTAATCACAGAATCACAGAATCCTAGGGGTTGGAAGGGACCTCGAAAGATCATCTAGTCCAACCCCCCTGCCACAGCAGGGTCACCTAGAGTACATCACACAGGAAGGCGTCCAGGCGGGTCTTGAATGTCTCCAGTGAAGAAGACTCCACAACCTCTCTGGGCAGCCTGTTCCAGTGCTCTGTCACTCTCACAGTAAAAACATTTTTTCCTGATATTCACATTGAACCTCCTATGCTCCAGTTTGCATCCATTACCCCTTGTCCTATCACTAGACATCACTGAAAAAAGCTTAACTCCATCTTCTTGACACTCACCCTTTACATATTTGTAAACATTGATGAGGTCACCCCTCAGTCTCCTCTTCTCCAAGCTAAAGAGACCCAGCTCCCTCAGCCTTTCCTCATAAGGGAGATGCTCCACTCCCTTAATCATCTTTGTGGCTCTGTGCTGGACTCTTTCCAGCAGTTCCCTGTCCTTCTTGAACTGAGGGGCCCAGAACTGGACACAATACTCCAGATGTGGCCTCACCGAGGCAGAATAAAGGGGGAGGAGAACCTCTCTTGACCTACTAACCACACCCTTTCTAATGCACCCCAGGATGCCATTGGCCTTCTTGGCCACAAGGGCACATTGCTGGCTCATGGTCATCCTCCTGTCTACCAGGACCCCCAGGTCCCTTTCCCCTACACTGCTCTCCAGCAGGTCAGCCCCCAACCTGTACTGGTACATTATGGTTTTCTTCCCCAAATGCAAAACTCTACACTTACCCTTGTTGAACTTCATCAGGTTTCTCCCTGCTCAACTCTCCAGCCTGTCTAAGTCTCTCTGAATGGCAGCACAGCCTTCTAGTGTGTCAGCCACACCTCCCAGTTTAGTGCCATCAGAAAACTTGCTGAAGGTACATTCTGTTCCCTCATCCAGGTTGTTGACGAAGATATTGAACAACACTGGTCCCAGTACCGACCCCTGAGGGACTCCACTAGTCACAGACCTCCAGCTAGATTCTGCCCCATTGACTACAACTCTCTGATTTCTTCCTTTCAACCAGTTCTTGATCCACCTCACTACCTGATCACCAAACCCATACTTGATCAACTTATCTACAAGGATGCTGTGGGAGACGGTGTCAAATGCTTTACTGAAATCAAGATAAACCACATCTACCGCTCTACCATCATCTATCCACCTAGTAATTTCCTCATAGAAAGCTATAAGTTTAGTCAGACATGACTTACCCTTGGTAAAACCATGTTGACTGCTCTTGATGACCCCCATGTCCTTGATATGCCTAGAGATAGTGCCAAGAATAAGTTGTTCCATCACCTTTCCAGGGATGGAGGTGAGGCTGACCGGTCTATAGTTACCCGGGTCCTCCTTCTTGCCCTTCTTGTAGACTGGAGTGACATTTGCTATCCTCCAGTCCTCAGGCACCTCTCCTGTTAACCATGACTTACCGAAGATGATGGAGAGTGGCCTAGCAATGACCTCTGCCAGCTCCCTCAGCACCCTTGGATGCATTCCATCTGGACCCATCGATTTATGGATGTCCAGATTGCTCAACTGATCCCTAACCCAATCCTCATCTACCTTAGCAAACTCCTCCTTTATCCTGACTTCTTCTGGGGCTATAGGAACCTGGGGCTCCTGGGGAAAGCCTGCAGGAGTAAAGACAGAGGCAAAGAAGGCATTCAGCACCTCTGCCTTCTTTATATCCTCTGTCACCAGAGCACCCACCTCATTCAGCAGTGGGCCTATATTGCCTCTAGTGTTAGTTTTGTCAGCTATGTATTTGAAAAAGCCCTTTCTATTATCCTTGACCGGACTTGCAAGGTTAAGTTCCAAGGAGGCCTTAGCTTTCCTAGTTGCCTCCCTACATTCTCTGACAACAGTCCTATATTCCTCCCAAGTGACCAGCCCCTCCTTCCATGATCTATAGATTTTCCTTTTCCATTTGAGTTTGCCCAGCAGTTCCTTTTTTAACCATGCTGGTCTCCTAGCTCCCTTACTAGACTTCCTACCCATTGGGACGCTCTGATCCTGAGCTTGGAAGAAGTGGTCCTTGAATGCTGACCAACTATCTTGAGCCCCTTTACCATCTAGCATCCTGCCCCATGGGACTTCCCTTAACAATCGATTGAGGAGGCCGAAGTTGGCCCTGCGGAAGTCCAGGGTTTTGGTCTTGCTAGGTACCCTTTTCCTCCCACACAGGATCCTGAACTCCACCATCTCACGATCACTGAACCCAAGGCTGCCATTGACCACCACTGCTTCAACCAGACCCTCCTTGTTGATGAGTACCAGATTCAGCAGCGCTCCAGATCATAACCCTTAGACCGGACACAGACCTCTAACTCTTCCTGTTTATTCCCCATGCTGGGTGCATTGGTGTACAGGCATTTCAGGAAGCAAGCAGAGCACACTGGTGGGACCAAATCCTCCTTAGACCACCTGCCTTCAGGCCCTGGTATGTTTCTCTTGGGCTTGTCCCTAACAGGCCCAGTTTTCTCCCCTTCCCCCTTCACATCTAGTTTAAAGCCCTCTCAATGAGCCCTGCTAAGTCCTGCCCCAAAAGCCTTTTCCCCCTCTGGGACAGGTGCATCCCACCTGCCACCATCAGGCCAGGTGTCTCATAGAGCAACCTATGATCAAAGAAACCAAAGCCCTGCCTTTGGCACCAGTTTTGTAGCCATTCATTGATCTGTAAACTCTTCCTGTTTACCTCTTCACCCATTCTTGCAGGAGGTATGGAGGCAAACACGACTTGCGCTCCAGACCCCCTAACCAGCCGTCCCAGGGCCCTGAAGTCTCTCTTCATTGCCCTTGCACTTCTTGTAATAATTTCGTCACTGCCAACCTGAAAAATCAGCAGCGGGTAGTAATCAGAGGGATTTACCATACTAGAGAGTTTCCTTTTAACATCTCTAATGCGAGCCCCAGGGAGGCAGCAGACTTCCCTGTGGGATGGGTGTGGTCGACAGATGGGCCCTTCTGTTCCCCTCAGAAGGGAGTCACCCACCACAATTACTTTCCTTTCCTTCTTGATTGAAGAAGTCCTAAGGCATCAGGGTGACTCACAAGTCCTAGGTGCTTCACTAGATGGATCTACCCCTCCGACTTCATTTTCCTGTTCCTGAAGTTCCAAGGCCTCATACCTGTTCTTCAAGGGCAATTGGGAGGGCGGAGGGGGTTGGGAGGGTTTTTGCTTGCCTCTCCGAGGACGGACCTCCCTCCATTTCTCCCTGTCTCTTAAGTCCTCTCCTTCTGTCTGATGACAGGAGGGGAGGGGATGCTTCACTTCCTCAACCTCTTCCATCTGCCCTTGCCTCAGCGTATGGCTCCACCAATCTATTTAATTCTCACATTCTCTGATAGTCTTTTAACCTCCTCTGTCAGTCTAACCACCTGCCTAAGGAGATCATTTATTTGCTCACACCTGACACACGCAGTGTCATTGGCTCCGTCTGGTACCAGTGCCAGGCTCAGGCATTCACTGCAGCCAGAGACCTGCACGGCTGCGCGCCTGCTCAGAAGCTCTGTCTGAGTTCCCACATTCTTTTTCAGTACAGTATTAGGGTGTGTTGTGACCATGATCTATTAGGCTAACTTGCCCGTCTTGCTAGAGAAAGCAACCAGTGTTCTCTGCTCTTTGCCTGCCCTCGCGCCTCTCCCTGCAGCGGCTGGCGGTTAGCTGCCACTCGCCGCTCCGCGCTGCCGCGTGCTCTGAGGGAGCTGCCAAGATGGCCGCTTTTAAACTTTGCCGCCGTTCTCAGCCACGCCCCCCGCCACATCAGCCTTCCTGTTCCTCACAGGATTCCCGCTCAGACTCGGGTCTCCTCGCTCTGCCCTGGCTTCACCGTCTCCGGGAAGCCCGGCCCCTTCTCTCATCCTCAGTAATTAAAGAAGCAGCTCTCACCGCTGCAGGTGCCGCTGCCGCTCACCGCTCCGCGCTGCCGCGTGCTCTGAGGGAGCTGCTATCTTTGCATCTTTAGTAGTAGGACCAGTTGTTTGCTGGGTACCCAGCCTCCTGAGCTGGATGACAGGGACAGGGAGCAGTTTGAAGCCCCCAGAATCCAAGCGGAGGTGGTTAGTGACCACTTAGTGGTTAGCACCACTCTAAACATACACAAGTCCACGGGGCCTGATGGGATACACCCAAGGGTATTGAGGGAGGTGGCAGAAGTGCTCACTAAGTTCCTTTCAATCATTTACCAGCAGTCCTAGCTAAACGGGGAGGTCCCAGTAGACTGGAGACTGGCAAATTACCACAGGCTGCTTTACAAGACACTGGAGCTGCCGGCAAAAGATGGGTACACCTATCGCAAAGGGGAAAAAGATCTTGGGTCAGAAGCTAGGAACACTCATAGAAAGGTCTTTAAACTAGACTCGAAGGGGGACAGGGGTAAAACTGGGCTTACTAAAAAGGAGCCAGGGAGCAGCATGCCAGTAACAGGAGGAGGGATCCAAAATGGCAGTGATCACTCCACCATCACCACTACAACCAGGCCAACCAGAGTAGTGTAAAATGTGCCTCAGCTATCTCTCAAAATGACAACCAAAAGATCAGCCTCCTGAAGTATATGTATACAAATGCACGCAGTCTGGGAAATAAACAGGAGAAACTGGAGCTCCATGCCCAGTCAGATACTTATGATATCATAGGAATAACTGAAACATGGTGGGACGATTCTCATGACTGAAAGATCATGATAGATCGTTATAGGCTGTTCTGTAAAGACAGGCAGGGTAAAAGAGGTGGAAGAGTCACACTCTATGTTAAGGAATGTATAGAAGTCAACTATGGTAACTGTGGTAGCCCTATTGAATGCGTCTGGGTCAAAATCAGAGGGGTTTTCTCCAAGGGAGACCTTACAGTAGGCATCTGTTACCGACCCCCAAATCAAGACAATGTGACCAATGAAGCTACACTCGAGTCACTCAACAAGCTTTGGGTCAACAAAACCTGGTCCTTGTGGGAAACTTTAACTACCCAGACATTTGCTGAAAGAACAACACTGCAGCTCACCTGACATCCACCAAGTTCCTGGAATGTGCAGACGACTGCTTCCTCACAGAAATGTTGGATGTGCCAACCAGGAATGGGGCACAGCTGGACTTATTACTCACTAACCAATAAACCCTGCTCTGTAATGTGTCGGTTAGTGACAGACTTAGCTGCAGTGATCACAATATTGTGGAGTTTGGGACACTGCTGAGCTCGATGAAGGGTAATTCCAGGACAAAGGTTTTGGATTTTAGAAGAGCAAACTTCAGGTCACTCATGGGCTCAGTTGGAAGGGATCCCATGGGAAGCTTCTATGGAGGATAAAGGAGCCAGTGAGTGCTGGGAGTTTTCCAAGAATGCTCTTCTAGATAAACAAAACCAGTTCATCCCCTCTAACGGCAAGGGAAGTAGGTGGAGCAAGAGACCCCCTTGGCTTAACTGCAAACTTCTGGGTCTGCTCAGAACCAAATGGGAAATGTACCAGAGATGGAAAAGTGGAACATTACCTGTTGAAAAATCACAAGAGCATTGCCAGGGTATGCAGAGATACAGTTAGGAAAGCAAAAGCTCAGCTTGACCTGACATTGGCCAGAGACGTCAAAAACTTCAAGAAAGGGTTCTTCAGATACGTTAACCACAAGCAGAAACAGAGGAATAATATTGGCCCACTATTAAACAGGAGAGATGAACAATGCTGAAAAGGCAGAGGTCCTCAACACCTTCTTCACCTCTGTCTTTGCCAGTGCTGTTGGGTCCCAGGCCATAGGAACAAAAATCCAGGTTGATGCAGATACCCACCCACCATCAGTGAAGGAAGAGTTGGTGCATCAGCTATTACAGGAATTTGACCTGTACAAATCGATGGGCACAGATGCCATCCACCCTAGGGTGTTGAGAGAGCTGGCTGATGTTGTTGCAAAGCTGCTCTCCATAATCTTTGAGAAGTTGTGGAGATCAGGAGACATCCCTGAGGACTAGAGGAAGGCTAATGTCACCTCCATCTATAAGAGGGTACAAAGGAGGACCCAGGTAATTACAGACCCATTAGCCTCACTTCAGTCCCTGGGAAAGTCACGGAGCAAATCCTCCTGGGGACAGACACAAGTCAAATGCAACACATGATTGGGAAAAGCCAACACGGATTTACCAGGGGCAAATCGTGCTTGACAAACCTGATTGCCTTGTACGATAAATTAACCCGCTCGGTTGATGCAGAGCGAGCGGTGGACAAGAGGCTCAACATGATTGAACAGTGTGCTGCAGTGGCAAAGAAAGCCAACAGGATGCTGGGCTGCATCAACAAGGGCATCACCAGCAGAGATAAAGAAGTCATCTTCCCACTCTACTCAGCACTTGTCAGACCACACCTGGAGTACTGCATTCAGTTTTGGTCTCCACTATACAAAAAGGATGCAGACAGGCTGGAGAGGGTCCACAGAAGGGCCACAAGGATGATCAGAGGACTGGAAAACCTGCCATATGAGAACCTGAGAAAACTGCGTTTGTTCAGCCTTGAGAAAAGAAGGCTTTGGGGAGACATTATTAGCATGTTCCAGTACTTAAAGGGTGGCTACAAAGAAGATGGAGATTCTCTATTTACAAGGAGTCACATGGAAAAGACAAGGGGTAATGGGCACAAGTTGCTCCTGGGAAGATTCCGATTGGACACAAGAAGTAAACTTTTCATCATGAGGACAGACAAACATTGGAATAGTCTCCCAAGGGAAGTGGTAGATTCCCCCACATTGGACAGTTTTAAGTCTCAGCTTGACAGGGTGCTGAGCCACCTCATATAAACTATAATAGTACCTAGAAAGGTTGGGCCAGATAATCCTTGAGGTTGCTTCAAACCGGGCATTCTATGATTCTATGAAATGTGATCCCCATCTACAATAAAGGGCCAGAAGGAGGATCCAGGGAACTACAGGCCTGTCAGTATGACCTCGGTGCTGGGGAAGGTTATGTAGCAGATCAGCTTGAGTGCCATTATGCAGCACATACAAGACAACCAGGGGATCAGGCCTAGTCAGCATGGGTTCATGAAAGGCAGGTCCTGCTTGACAAACCCAATCTCCTTCTGTGACAAGGTGACCTAATTAGTGGATGAGGGAAAGGCTGTGAATGTTGTTTACCTGGACCTTAGTAAAGCTTTTCACACTGTCTCCCACAGCATTCTCCTGGAGAAACTGGCTACATATGGCCTAGACCAGTGTATGCTCCACTGGGTAAAAACTGGCTGATGGTCAGGTCCAAATAGTTGTGGGGAGTGGAGTTAAATCCAGCTGGCAGCCGGTCACCAGTGGTGTTCCCCAGGTCTCAGTGTTGGAGCCAGTTCTCTTTAATAGCTTTATCAATGATCTGGATGAGGGGATCGAGTGCACCCTCAGTCAGTTTACAGATGACACTACATTGGGAGTGTTGATCTGCCTGACAGTAGGAAGGCTCTACAGAGGGACCTGGAAAGGCTGGATTAATCGGCCAAGGCCAATTGTATGAGGTTCAACAAGGCCAAGTGCCGAGTCCTGTACTTGGGCCACAACAACCCCATGCACTGCTCCAGGCTTGGGGAAGAGTGGCTGGAAAACTGCCTGGAGGAAAAGGACCTGGGGGTGTTGGTTGACAGCCAGCTCAATATGAGCCAGCGTGTACCCAGGTGGCCAAGAAGGCAAATGGCATCCTGGCTTGTATTAGCAATAGTGTGGCCAGCAGGAGTAGGGAAGTGATTGTCCCCCTGTGCTTGGCACTGGTGAGGCTGCACCTTGAATCCTTTGTTCAGTTGTGGGCCCCCCACTACAAGAAAGACATTGAGGGGCTGGAGCGCGTCCAGAGAAGGGCAACAGAGCTGGTGAAGGGTCTGGAGCACAAGTCTTATGAAGAGTGCCTGAGGGAACTGGGGTTGTTTAGTCTGGAGAAGAGGAGGCTGAGGGGAGACCTTATTGCTCTCTACAACTCCCTGAAAGGAGGTTGGAGTGAGGTGGGGTCACTTTCTTTTCTCTAATAACAAGTGATAGGACAAGAGAAAATGGGCTCAAGTTTTGCCAGGGAATTTTAGATTAGATGTTAGAAGAAACTTCTTTACTGAAAGGGTTGTCAAGCCCTGGAACAGGCTGCCCAGGGAGGTGGTTGAATCTCCATGCCTGGAGGTGTTTAAAAGGCATGTAGATGTGGTACTAAGGGACATGGTTTAGCACTGGATTCAGTAGAGTAAGGTTAATGGTTGGACTTGATGATTTTAAAGGTCTTTTCTAACCAGAACAATTCTGTGATTCTGTAATTAGCAATGGTGGATTTCTTTGTGTCATACTACCCAACATTTCCAAATGAGTATTTTTCTGCAAATCACTCTTAAAATATTTTTCCCTGTACTGATAATAATTATAATTCTGTTCTCCTTCAACCAAATGTATCCCTTCCAAAATGCTTCATCCAAGTTCTATGCACAATGCTTCAGAGGAAGTAACTTGGCTGAGAATCCCTCACACATACTGTGCCACTCTTTTTGGATTTCTGCATAATAAAAAATGTTTTTCAAAGTGAGTTTCAACACCTTTTTCAACATCAGTATTCAAACTTTTTAATAATTTTTTTGAAAGCCTAAAAAATGAGTCACCCCTATTTTAATTCAGATTTTTGAGTTGTAGAATGCACAACAGTGGTGAAATGCTAATATTTTTGTATTATATTTGTATTTTTAAAAATGTGTATCTTTGGCCATAGGTTTGCCAATCTGTTAAGGAGGCCTTTAGACTAGAGTTACTGGGAGAGGGGATCCTCAATCCATCCCACTCCCACCCCTTTGAAGCCAATTAGAGTAAGAGATGCCATGGGCCTGAAGAAGGTTCACAGGCCAGCAGGAGAATACCTGAAATGAAGGATAATGGAATCCCAGGCAATGAGGCAGCATCAATGGGGGCCCAACTTAAATGCCTCTATGCAAATGCATGCAGCATTGGAAATAAGCAGGAGGAGCTGCAAACATGTGCAAGCCTGCAGGGCTATGATGTTATTGGCATCACTGAGACATGGTGGGGCAACTCCTATTTACTGGAGCGTGGGAATGGATGGGTATAAGCTCTTTAGGAGGGACAGGCAGGGGAGAAGAGGAGGGGGCATTGCCCTCTACATCAACGACCAGCTGGGGGTGGATGAGAAGCTGACAGAGAGCTTATGGGTCAGGGTTAAAGGGAAGACAGGGGCTGGTGATATTACAGTGGGAGTCTACTATAGGCCACCTGACCAAGATGACCGAGCAGATAAGGCTCTCTATAGGATAGGTGCAGCTTCCTGTTCACAGGTCATGATCCTCATGGGGGATTTCAACCACCCTGATATCTGCTGGAGGGACAACACAGCAAGGCCCCAGAAATCCTGGAATGCATTGATAACAACTTCCTCCTCCAAATGGCAGAGGAACCAACAAGAAAAGGTGCTGTGCTGGACCTTGTTCTTGCCAACAAGGATGGGCTGGTGAATGTGAAGCTTAAGGGCAGCCTTGGCTGCAGTGACCATGAGATGGTGGAATTCGGGATCCGTAGGCCAACAAGGAAGATCCACAGCAAGTTCACTACCCTGGACTTCAGGAGAGCAGATTTCAACCTCTTCAGGGATCTGCTTGGTAGCATATCATGGCATAAAATCCTGGACGAGAGAGGAGCCCAAGAAAGCTGGTCAATATTCAAGGATCACCTCCTCCAAGCCCAGGAGCAATGCCTCCCAAAAAAGAGGAAGGCAGGCAAGAATGCCAGGAGACGTGCATGGATGAACAAGGAGTTCCTGGACACTCTTAGACGAAAAAAGAAATTATTCAGAGGGTGGATGCAGGGACAGGTAGCCTGAGAGAAATACAAAGAAGTTGTCCAATAAGCCAGGGATCAGGTTAGAAAAGCTAAAGCCCAGATAGAGTTAAACCTGGCCAGGGACATCAAGGGTAATAAGAAGGGTTTCTACAGGTACATCAGTGATAAGAAGCAGAACAGGGAAAATGTGGGCCCTCTCCAGAAGGAAACAGGAGACCTTGTCACACAGTATATGGAGAAGGCTGAGGTAATGAACAACTTTTTTGCCTCAGTCTTCACCGGTAAGGGCTCTGGCCACACTGTCCAGGTCACAGAAGGCAAAGGCAGAGACTGGGAAAAGGAAGATAAACCCACTGTAGGAGAAGAGCAAGTTCGAGACCATCTAAAGACCCTGAAAGGGACTCCTAAGGGAGCTGGCAGATGAAGTTGCAATGCTGCTTTCCATCATATTTGTAAAGTCATGACAGTCTGGTGAAGTTCACATTGACTGGAAAAGGGGAAACATAATCCTCATTTTCAAAAAGGGAAGGAAAGAAGACCCAGGGAACTACAGGCCAGTCAGTCTCACCTCTGTGCCAGGCAAGATCATGGAGCAGATCCTCCTGGAGGATCTGCTAAGGCACATGGAAAATGTGGAGGTGATTGGTGACAACCAACATGGCTTCACCAATCATGCCTGACAAATTTGGTGGCTTTTTGCGATGGGGTCACAGCATCAATGGACAAGGCAAGAGCAACTGACGTCATCTACCTGGACTTGCACAAAGTGTTCAACACTGTCCCGCATGATATCCTGGTCTCAAAACTGGAAGAATATGGATTTGATGGATGGACCACTGGGTGGATAAGGAATTGGCTGGCTGGTCTCACTCAAAGAGTAGTGATCAATGGCTCAATGTCCAGATGGAGACCAATGACGAGTGGCGTTCCTCAGGGGTTGGTACTGGGACCGGTGCTGTTTAACATCTTTATCAGTGACATGGACAGTGGAATTGAGTGTGCCCTCAGCAAGTTTGATGATGACACCAAGCTGTGTGGTGTGGTTGACACGCTGGAGGGAAGGGATGCCATCCAGAGGGACCTTGACAGGCTGGAGAGGTGGGCCCATGCCAACCTCATGAAGTTCTACAAGGCTAAGTGCAAGGTCCTGCACCTGGGTTGGGGCAACCGCAAGCACAAATACAGGTTGGGTGGAAAACTGATTGAGAACAGCCTTGAGGAGAAGGACCTGGGGGTATCGGTCCATGAAAAGCCCAACATGAGTTGGCAATGTGCACTTGCAGCCCAGAAAGCCAACCGCATGTTGGGCTGCATCAAAAGAAGCGTGGCCAGCAGGTCAAAGGAGGTGATTCTGTCCCTCTACTCCATGCTCATGAAACTCCATCTGGAGTACTGTGTCCAGTTCTGGAACCCTCAACACAGGAAGGACATGGAGCTGTTGGAGTGAGTCCAGAGGAGGGCCACGAAGATGATCCAAGGGCTGGAGCACCTCTCTTATGAGGACAGGCTGAGAGAGTTGGGGCTGTTCAGCCTGGAGAAGAGAAGGCTCCAGGGAGAACTTAGAGCGGCCTTCCAGTACCTGAAGGGAGCCTACAGGAAAGCTGGGGAGGGACTTTTTACAAGCGTGTGTAGTGATAGGATGAGGCATAATGGTATTTAACTGGAAAAGGATAGATTTAGGTTAGACATTAGGAAGAATTTCTTTAGTGTGAGGGTGGTGAGACACTGGAACAGGTTGCCCAGAGAGGTTGTGGATGCCCTCTCCCTGGAGGTCTTCAAGGCCAGGTTGGACAGGGCTTTGAGCAACCTGGTCTAGTGGGAGGTGTCCCTGCCCATGCAGGGGTGTTGGAACTAGATGATCTTCAAGGTCCTTTCCAACCCAAACCATTCTATGATTCCAAAGAAAGTGCTTACACAGAAATAAATATTGATTTCCAGACTTGCTCCCATGCCGATTTTATTCAGAATTAATTTGCATGGTCAAAACTGAAATTGCTTAAAGGAAAAATTTTCGTCAGCAGCAGGTTTAGCAGAACCTATTTCAGGACTCCAAGATCATCCTCTTATGCCCAATGTGAATGTTATCTGATGTTTGTTTAAGAAGGGTAAATTCCTAAATGCTGACAAGAGAGGCTCAGTCCTTAAAAGATAAGAAATTGCTCCTCATCTGCAATAATTAAAAAATCATGGCATTCCCTGAATTAGAGTCCAAGCTTATGGCTACTCAGATCAGCTACAAGATTCTCAGTAGCATTCATGAAGTTTAGATTGAATCTATATTTTTAAGCATAGATTAACACCATATAAGACATTTAGAATAACATATATTGCACTTAACTCCTAGGGAGCTCACAATATTTGTATTGAAGTATTACCAATAAGATCTCAACTCTTCAATCTTTGTTGAGAAGAAAACCAAGCCTGCCAGTATTATAATCCACATTACATTTGAGTTCAGTAGAGAGAACTGACTCTCTCTTGCACAACCGCTCCATTCACAATTTGGGTGAATGCATAAAAGTGAAGCTAATAACACCACACATTTGTGGCATTATTATGTATTTCACTGAACATTTTCCTTACCGTACTAATTTAGCCAAACCTATTCCAGAACCAGATGTGGATTGTTTGAAAAAAAAAATAACTGCACTATTAAAATGGAAGAGGTTTAGTAACATGACATGTATTCTCAAATGTGACAATTTAATTTTCAGACCACACACAAACAGTCTTCTGTAATACTACATACGTCAACAGAAGGTTAAGAGCCAGAGTATGTACAACCTTTGTACATGAAGACCACATTAACTGTCACTAAAAATTTTAGAGCATCTCTGTTGACAAAGCTATTTTTCAGACAATAGACATTTGAAAACCAGTCTCAATAATAAGCTACATTTAGACAGTAATCAACATTACAGTGGAAGTGACCAAACACAGTAAGACTAAGGGGAACACAGACTATTTGTAAAACTCTTCTGTATCAATATGTACAGACTTTTTTTCAAAAGTAAAGGCAAAAGTTTTTTCATGCTTCTGTTGTCCTGAGAGGTGAATTGTATTTTCTTGACACTCAAGTTCAAGTATCAAGTTAAACCTGAAGTTTTCTCTTAGCTTTCAACTGTTTGCAGAGGATACTCATGGCCTGAATTTCCAGTAATGCTTTTTGATACCCTGTATTATTTTCTAACTATGTGTTCATACCCTACATTTTGAGGATATTCACAGTGTAATGCTAAGTGCACTAAAATGGCTTTCTAGTAAAAAAAATAAATAATTTAAGCACTTTGCCAGTTCCAAGAAGAGGGATCGCAGATGGCATGTGAACCAACCACTGCAGCAGAGACCTGCAAGTCCTACTCAGACTCAGAACTCCACTGCATCTGTTAAGACCACAACATTTCATTAACCCACAAGTAGCACAGGATGCATTTTTGGCCAACCTTGTCCTCATCTCTAAAGAAAATATTTTTCTCTTGTACTTGGAGACTATTTTCCACAAACCAAATTAGTTTCTGTTTAAAGGAAAACTGCAACATGACAGGTATGCATTGCACCGAATTCTAAAAGGACAGCTGTCCTGGTTTGAGCCAGGATGAAGCCAGTTTTTCTTTTGCTGATTTTTTTTTTCATTTCAGTGAGCTTTCTTCAACTAGCAACTGCGTGTTCTGCTAGGTTGATAAGACACTGGAATGTTTTTGTAATTGCTGGGCCCTCAAGGTCGTGCCTTTGCTCTGCCGGCTCAGACACTGCGGGGGGATTTGTGGCCCCCCTGTGGGAGGCTGGGTTAGACGAACAGCAAAACTGGCCAGAGATATTCCATTCCATATACCTACGTAGGCTCGGGGGAAGGTTGGAGATGACAGAAGAAAACTTCCTTCCTTCCTGCTTCGTTCTCTCGCCGCTTCGCTTCGCCTCTCTGTCTGCTTTCCTTCTTCTCTCTCTTTCTCTTTCTTTTGTTCGTGCCCCACGTTGGGCGCCAATTAATTGTTGTCAATGTTTGTCAACTGAGTCAAACGTTGACAACAGCTCAAAAGTTTTAATGTCTTAAATGTAAGTTAGTATCAAGCAGATGATACATGCTATGAAAGGTCTTGTTCCTCAGGATAGTTTTTGCACTCCCACATCTTACATCACAGTAAAAATTGGGCCTTGGTATAATCATCACTAAATCATCAAGTTCTTTAGTGCACTACAGTAGAATTTTTTCACTGCAAGCATCTCATGGTTAAGACTGAGAGCTCAAATACAGAAAAGCCTAGTGACACAGAAAAGTATCCTAGAGTGGTTTCTGATCTCTGCAATGGAAGTCAGAAATATAGGCAGATCTGAAAAATCTAGGTGATCCTGCTCTGGCAGGGGGGTTGGACTAGATGATCTTTCAAGGTCCTTTCCAACCCCTAAGATTCTGTGATTCTGTGAAAATACCATGTGGTACCCTTTCTGAGCCACAAGGTACTTTTATGACTTAAAGAAGAATACAACCTGGGGGATTTATTTTGTGTGTTCCATTTTTTAGGGGTAGAGAAGAACCTGTCGCAAAACTCAAGGACTTCTTTGACTGGCTTTAAATCAGGCTTTAATTCAGGCTTTAATTGCTCAAAGTGTAAATATAGTAAATAAAAAGGCACAAAACTATGAAAGCTAGAAGTTTGACTAACTACTAAATTGGTAAAATAATTTTAGAATTTCTATTAAAAGTTTACTACACAATAATTACAAGAGGACTATGCCTTTCCCAGACTTTCTAATAATAAACATTCACTTCCTTTGTGCAACCTGCTTCCTTGCAATACATGGGGAAAAATGCCAGTACTCATGGTGACAGAATCATTCACTATAATCAAGTCAGTTAAAATAGTTATTTGTAAAATCTGCTGCAAATATTTTAAATAATTCACAGAATCATAGAATCACAGAATGGTAGGGGTAGGAAGGGACCTCCAGAGATCATCGAGTCCAACCCCCCTGCCAGAGCAGGATCACCACAGAATCTAGGGCAGGTCACTCAGAAACACATCCAGATGGGTCTTGAAAGTCTCCAGAGAAGGAGACTCCACAACCTCTCTGGGGAGCCTATTCCAGTGCTCATCTAGCAAATATTATTTCAGCAACTTAAGACTTATTGCAGTTTTCCTTTAAATGTTCTTGCCCTATGTAAGCTGATATTTATCTGATATTTATCTTAAAAAATATCTTCTAGCACAAGAGGCAAAATGGAATGCAACTCAGTAAAAATTGGCAGGTCAAAGAGTTTATTTTGATCTGATTTTGATTACCATATGAAGATTGCCATATGATGATGGTTCTAGGGTATAATATGCTGCAAGAATAATTCACACAAAATCCTCTCCACAGCACTTGGACTAATAAAATACCCAGCAGACAAAAGCCTTGAAGGATTCATCTTTCTTTTGCTAATAAAATAATGAGAAGACCCCTATAATTTGCTGCCTTCAATCTTAACATGGATGTGTCAGAAAATTAAAAGTATAGAAATTATAGATTCTTATGACATAGGAAAATGTTAACAGCTTTGTCTAAAATGTTGAAAATGTAGGTGTGGCTATAGCTTGGGCACCTGCATAAACCAAGTCATATTTATGTCCCAAAACAGGTGACCAGCTGCAATCTACAAAAATTTACAATAAGGCTAAGTAGATTTATCATGCACTGAAATGTAGACCTGAAAGCATAGTATAAGTACAATAGTGAACAGGGCCTTACTATAACATGGGCAAGAGGTATGCTATGTTATTTCTAACACAGCTGCTGAGCTCTGGTCTTAACATATTAAAGCAAAGCTGGCCACTTATCTTAAGAATGTATTCATTAGATTATCACCATCTAATAGGATTTGATAGCACTGATAGGAATTCATATAGGCTTATAAAGGAAAAGATCTGAAAAATCCAGAATACAAATATAGCCCTTCCTCCAATTTACCATTTCTATACTTTGTTAGTGTGCAAAAGTGCACTGAAACCTCAGAACAGATTTTAAAATTTGCCCATGACTTGGTAATATACTGGCAGCCTTCAAATTTACTCAGAACTACAGTTCTCCTGCTTCTTCTCAAGTGTCACTCATCTAACTTAGCATGACAGCTGAGAAATTGTCATATGTGTTACAGTTCAGTTTTAAAAACATCCTCTACCTGGTATCTCTGCAGTGATTGTCTTGATGCTCCCTGAAATCTCTTCATCATCATCTGATGAACTCATGCTCGAGTCACATGTCAGGTCACTATCACTGGTACTGCTGTCCTGCAGCAGGTTGTACTTCTTGCGAGCAGCTGCCTCCCGTTTCTGTCTTAAGAGCCGGATTCTTTCTTTGTGCTTTTGGCTCCGATGACCTTTTACCTTGGTAACTCGACCATTCTGCTTATCGTTAGACTGCCGGTTTTTCTTGGCAGCCATTGTTGAAGTTTCACTTTCAGACCTGGATCGCCTGGATTTCCTCCCAACTGCAGCCCCAGACATCACAGAAAGGTCTCCCTCTACAGCAGCTTCAGCTTGACAGGGCTCATTCTCTTCTGTGGAAGACAATGTATCTGAGTCAGCCAAATGCCCACTGGAAGAAGGGGAAAGCATGCAATGGTTAGAAGAGTCACTCTCATAAACTTGATCACCCATTGGCTTATTGCTCTCTGTAGATGCTAGCCGAGACTCTGAGGAGTCTCGCCTCAGTTCCATCAGTAAGCAAGGCATTGAAGAGAGCACTGTAGAGTCTGCTGCAGTGGGCACGGTGTCTTTCTGAGTTTGTCTCTCCAGTTCTATGTGTCTGTCTTCATCAGGAGCTGCCTCTTGCTTCTCAGAAGTCTTTGGTAGAACTTCCAAATCAACAAGTTCCTCTGTTTTTCCCACTTCCTCCATCTTCATTTCAGAAGGTTCTCTTAGTCTCAAAGCATGAAGCACATGGTCTGGAAAACTGAGTGGAATAGATATGGACTTCAACAATACAACAGCCTGCACAAGAACAGAACAGTAAGAATAATTTACCTAAATAACTCACTCAATCCTTTGCTTTCAATTACAGACAGTATGGAACTCATCCTGTTACACCAAACTATTCTTCCTTTTACACATCCATGAAAGATGGCATTCAAATCACATTAAATGTGGTTCACCTCACTAGAATAATCAAAACAAAACAGAAAATAATAATATTTTCTAAACTCTTACTTTATAAAATTTAAATAAATTTCTTTAAGTAACATATGCTAAACTTCTTTTCCTGGAACTTTAAACATATTTTAATGGATAATTTTAGCACTTATGAACAATGCCAGCATGAAAATTCCTAGACTTGGTAGTCATCTACCTAGACAGACTAGAATATAGTTCAATTTCCATATATATGAGAAATCTACTTTCAGTTGAACAGGACCCCAACCTTATAAAATTACAATGTTTTTATGGTAATTTACAAACCTACAGTATCAACATGACACAGGAGAAATCCAGTCACTTTGAGCAGAAACTGAGCAGCTGCTGAACATCATAGAGCAAGACAATAAATGCCTTCCTTTTCCAATGGAACCACTCTGCCAGAAGATCTCGCATAACATAGCTGTATTTACAAGAAGCACCATGAAGTGATACTAAATTGTCAAGGACACAGGGTTTATGATATCTGCAAGCAAGGTCTTTAGAAACATTAGCTATGTAACACAGATTTGTTCTCAGCAGAGAACCACTATGCTGGTGAGTCATGTAAAGACTTTTTAGGAGTATCTAATACACCATTCAAGTGCTCCTTGCGTTTCTGCAGACAAGGGCAATTAGTACTTGAGCAGCCTGAGAAAGCATGGATGGTTCAGAGATATTTTTCTGCACCCTGACAATCCTTCAGTTTCCTGATCCATCCCAAGATGCCTGTAACTATGTATGTAACTGTATGTTGCTTCCTACCCTCCATCTACAGCACGAAGTAAGGCTACTTCCCTGCTTCTAAAAGGTGCTGTGAAAAGCTCAATATTGTCTTATCTGCCTTAATCCACTTTGAAACTTCATTTTTAAAGAATATTAAAATAGAGTTCATGCTTCCTTCAAGGCTAATGAATGAAATGCTGGATGGTGCAAGGGAATTATGAAACATTTATGGGAGAGAAACACCAGTTAAGGAAAGAAAGGTTACTTAATATCAGACAATATAACAAAGATGGGGATGACATCTCAAGGTCTGCTAAATATGAAGAAAAAACGAAAAAAAACAAAACCCAAACAGTAAACCAAACATTTTACTTCCCCCCCAAAAAATAATAAAATACATATTGTAAAATAAAGGAACATATAAGAAAAATATTTGTCAATAACTGCACTGAGTAAAACTCTCTTAAAAGCAACTTAAAAGAAGAATTTCTGGAGATGGTATTTTGATGTACACAGTGAATATCACACAAGAACCAATTTATTTCCAAGGCCACAGCATAACAACAAACCCAAATGATTAATACACACGTTCTGAGGTACTAACACATCCTAATACTGTAATAAAATCAGTATTTATACATAATTGATGTGTTAATCTACAGTACCAAATAATTCTCCTATTATCCAGGTAGGCAAAATACAGATTTAATTATTAAATGACTGGCCAAGAGTTATACGCAGTTGCTAGTACAACTCCCAGCTTTGCTCTAGGCATGATCTTTGAAAAGAAAAATATATTTTCTAAGAGCTTTGAAATGTACTTTCTGTTCACACAAGGAAAAAATTGGTAGCTCAAACATATATAGGAAGAATATTAACTTAGCAAAAAAAAATCTATTTAAAAAGCCATACTAATAACTACAGAACAGCTTCTGCACTCCTCATTAATTTAGCCGCAAAGGACAGAGGCTCAACACAAAGCTAAAGGGCAGCCAAAGTGAACTAGAGACTCTTTTTTCACAAGCACCCTACTCAGGAACATCATCTACCTCACAGCTCCCAAAGGGACTATAAGAACACCTGTACTTGCCTTTCCTATCAGCCAGAAAAAATTATGTTTCATCTACATGCTGTCACTTTGCTAACAATCATAGAATCGTAGAATGGTTTGAGTTGGAAGGGACCTTAAAGATCATCTAGTTCCAACCCCACTGTATGGGCAGGGACACCTCCCACTAGATTAGGCTGCTCCAAGCTCCATCCAACCTGGCCTTGAACACTTCCAGGAATGTGACTTACACAACTTCTCTGGGCAGCCTATTCCAGTGTCTCATTACCCTCACACTAAGGAATTTCCTCCTGATCTCTAACCTAAATCTCCCCTCTTTCAGTTTAAAACCATTACCCCTTGTCCTCTCAGTACAAGCCCTTGTAAAAAGTCCCTCCCCAGCTTTCCTGTAGGCCCCCTTCAGGCACTGGAAGGCCACTATGAGGTCCCCCTAGAGCCTTCTCTTCCTCAGCCTGTCCTCATAAGAGAGGTGATCCAGCCCTCGGATCATTTTCGTTGCCCTCCTCTGGACACATTCCAACACATCCATATCTTATGTTGGGGGCTCCAGAGCTGGACACAGTATTCCAGGTGAGGTCTCACCAGGACAGAGTAGAGGGCATCTCTCTCGATCTGCTGGCCACAATTCTTTTGATACAGCCCAGGAAGTGGTTGGCCTTCTGGGCTGCAATTGCACATGTGAAGAATTTCTTCCTAATGTCTAACCTAAACCTCCCCTCTTCCACTTTAAAGCCATTACCCCTTGTCTTATTGCTACAGGTTGTCCTGGTCTGAGCCAGGATGAAGTGAATTTTATTTTACTGATTTATTTTTTCTTCAGTGAAATCTTTTTTAAGCAGCACACTTGCTGAAAGGAGCAGCAAGTTTTCCAGCTAGTGGACTGATAATGCCCAAGTGTTTATAGTTACTGTTGAGAGACCAAGGCCACTTTGCTCCGATTGTCGGATTTGCTGCTTCAGACACTAATGGAGCAGAAAAGTCGTATCTGCAACCCTCCTGTAGGGAGGAACAGACTAGACAGATGGCAAAATTGGTCAGAGTATTCCATCCCATATATATGTGTCACTCTCTGTATAAATTCAGGGATCAGGGAAATAAAGTTCTCTGTAAAGAGAGTAAAGCTTTCTCTATAAAAAGGCTGGACAAGGTCATTGTTGTCATATGATTGAGGAGGGCCTGCTGTTCCATCTCCTTGAGAGTGGTCTGATTTTTTATTTGCTTGAGAAGAGCCTGCTACTTTATCAGCTTGAGAAGTACCTCCTCCATCACCTGATTTAGAATTGTTTGCTTCCTCAATTTCGGTCTCTAATGTTGCTTGATGAAACTCTGGATGTCTCAGATGGGAGTGAGTAAAAGGGGAGGGGTGTTTCACGTTTGCTTTGCTCCTGGTCACAGGATTAACTCTTGATAGTTTGATTTGAATGGGAGTGGAATAAATCTGCAGAAGCAGCTGTTTTTGTAGCAGCACAAGTGGTGGCTTCAGCAACAGTGGTGGTAGCAGCAACAGTGGCAGAAGCATTGCCTGTGGGGGATTGGCAGTGAATGGAACAACACCTCACCCTACGCATCCACAATACATTATAAACATACAGCAGAAGCATCCCTACTACAACAATGCTATTCAGATCAAGAGCTGGGAGATTCACCTTGAGAGAAAATGGAGAGGTAAAATTGAACCTGCTACTGCCATTACAAACATAGACCTTTCCATTCACTTTAGGATCTGTACCGTAACTGTACACATACAGTGCCCCCAAAAAGATCAGTATCAAAAACCCTATGATCACTAGGCTGGTAATTATACAGTTGATCATGGCTACAGTTCTGTCGCTATAGCATAAAACAATAATAAGAGCAGCTACACAGAGCAGTATGATCCTGGCTGCATACCACATGTACAGTTGCATGTTGGGAAAAAAGTCCAGCAGAAACATTGCAGAAAGTGTCTATTCAGTTTTCAATCCATCATTAAATTCAGCAGAAGTGTTGCCCATTGCTATCTGAGGGATTCCTCCCATCAGAGATGGAATTTTGAACACTCCCAGTTAATGAGAACACATAACCTAGACTTAAAATCGTGCCCCACGTTGGGCACCGATAAATTGTTGTCACAGTTTCACTCAGGATCGGCAATTAAACCAGAGACAACAATGCTCTCGATCTCCTGCCCCTCCCACCCAGGTAGGGAAATAAAGAAAGAATGAGGAGAGAGACTCTCTGGATTGATAACTCAACTAGACAGCTTTAATTAAACACTAACAATGAAAGAAAATATGTACAGTTATATACAAATGTGTTCAGGTATGTGCAAACCCCTATTGCCTTCCCCCACCCCCAGCAACTCTCACAGCACTCTACTTAGCTGTGAACAGTCTGAAAAGTCCCTGATCACTGCCGGAGAGAGCGTAGAGCTATAAGGGTCGAAGGATGCACAGTCTAGGGGATGATGGTGTCCTCCCTGGATGCCAGACATGGACAGAAGAGAAGGGAAGAAGAAGGAAAGAAGTTGTCTTCTGTGATCTCTGACCTTCCTCTGAGTCAATTTTGCTGTCCATCTAGCCCAGCCTCCCTACAGGGGGGTCATAGATCTCCCGATGGCATCTGAGCTGGCAGGGAAAAGATGTGACCTTGGAGTCCTGTCAGTAACATAAACATTCCAGTGTTATCAGGTCACTAGCTGGAACATTTGCTGCTAGTTAAAAGAGAGCTTACTGAAGGAAAAAAAAAAATCAGTAAAAGGAAAATTGGCTTAATCCTGGCTCAAACCAGGACATTCTTCTTCTTCCTTTTTTTTCTGTCCATGGCCAGCTTCCAAAGAAGACTCTGTCTATCCATCTCCTTTGATTCCTAGGCCCATGCCTTCCTGACTTCTCATATCTTTACTCTCAGCTCCGGTTAGCTTTGCCACAAACTTCAGAAGCAGTCCGGGTGTCACAGTTTGACTCAGGATCCGCAATTAAACCAGAGACAACAATGCTCTTGATCCCCTCCCAAAGGTAGGGAAAGGAGAGAGATAACAAGGAGAGAGACTTTTGGATTGAAAACTAAACTAGACAGCTTTAATTAAACACTAATGACAAAAGAAAATATATACAATTACATACAAATGTGTTCAGGTATGTGCAAAACCCTTTTGCCTCCTGTTCCGGTTTGGTTTGGTGGGTTTTTTGGTAGCAGGGGAGGGGCCCCAGGAGTGGCTCTGTTAAGAAGCTGAGAAGCTCCCTCTGCTCCAAAACCAACCAAGGAGCCATTAGAGGGACAATAGAAGGTCCTCTGCGATTAAAATACAAAAGAATTAACATAACACCTGAGCAGAGAAGCACTTAAAGGAGAAGAGTTGTGCTGGAGGAGGAGAGGGGTGCTGGTGGTTGGTGAGGAAAAAGGGGAAGAAGGTGCCCTCGCAGTTTCCCTGCAATCCATGGCTAGATGGCAGGCTGTCCCCCTGCACTCATGGAGGAACGTGGTGGAACATTCCCTGAAGGCGCCAGGAGGGGTGAACTTGGCCACTGGACTTGGATTTTGTAGCCAGTGGACTTGGATTTGCTGCCAGTGGACTCTGATTACGCAGCTTTGGAAGACCCCAGCACCAGGGGAGGTGACTGTTCCTGAAGAAGCCAGTGACTCTGAAGCCCATGCTGGAACAGCTTGCTCCGGACCTCATGGGGAGGACTCATGAAGGAGAGGTTCATGGAGGACTCTCTCCCATGGGAGGGACTCCATGGGGAAGTAGGGAAGGACTGTAAGGAATCCTTCTTCCTGAGGAGGATGGAGTGGCAAGAATCACCAGCCTGTGAACTGATGCTACACCCCATCCTGTCCCCCCCTGTGCCGCTGGGGGAAAGGAGGTAGAGAAACCGGGAACAAAGTAATTTGGGCCCGGGAACAAGGGAGGGGTGGGGGTAACATATGCAAGCACTACTCTTTGTGTTGTCCTGTACTCTACAAGTCTCTACAGCTGCTATACCAATGGCCCACTGGTACCCTTTTGTGTCATGAAAATATCCTTTCTTGAGACAGTCTACGCCAAGGATGCACGGAGCATCTGGGCCAGTCACTACAGGGTGCATTTGCCACTCGTTACCAGTGAGGCTCACGTCATCCTCCACAACAGTCAGTTCTTGAGATCCTCCCATCACTCCAGAGATAGTGACAGATTCTGTCCCTTTATGATTCAATGGCATTAGGGTGCACTGTGCACCGATGTCCACCAAGGCTTTATACTTTTGTGGTTCTAATGTGCCAGGCCACCGAATCCACACAGGCCAGTTGTCACAGTTTGATTCAGGATTGACAACAATGCTCTCGATCCCCTCCCTCTCCCACCCAGGTAGGGAAGGAGAGAGAGACTTTTCTGGATTGAAAACTCATTAGCTATTGTTATAGTAGCTGTAGAGACTGAGGATATTGCACAGCTGCATACATTGCCTGGCCTTTCAGATGACCCTTCTCTAGTGGGGCTGCTGAAGGTTGAAGACCAACAGGTGCCAATTGCCACTTCAACAATGCATAGACGACAATATTGAACCAACAGAGACCCTGTGATCCCCATTTATAAGCTGATCCGGCAACTGGAGAGCCAAGGAGTGACCAGCAGGACCCACTCACCCTTCAACAGTCCTATCTGGCCAGTGCAAAAGCCTGATGGTGAGTGGAGACTGACAGTGGACTATTGAGGCCTGAATGAGGTTACACCACCACTCAGTGCCATGGACATGCTAGAACTTCAGTACGAGCTAGAGTCGAAAGCAGCCAGGTGTTATGGCACTATTGACATTGCTCATGCATTCTTCTCTATTCCCATAGCACCAGAGTGCAGGCCACAGTTTGCTTTCACCTGGAGGGGAGTCCAGTACACCTGGAATCGACTGCCCCAGGGGTGGAAACACAGCTCAACCATTTGTCATGGACTGATCCACGCTGTACTGGAGAAGGGTGGAGCTCCAGAACACCTACAGTACATTGATGACATCATTGTGTGGGGTAACACACCAGAAGAAGTTTTTGACAAAGGTTAAAAGATCATCCAAATTCTTCTGGATGCTGGTTTTGCTGTAAAAAGAAGCAAGGTCAAGGGACTTTCACGAGAGACCCAGTTCCTGGGAATCAGGTGGCAAGATGGACGTCGCCAGATCACAATGGACGTGATTAACAATATAACAGCAATGGTCCCACCAACTAACAAAAATGGGGTCCTGACCAATAGAAAGCTTTTGAGCAGATTAAAAAGGAGATTGTGCAGGCAATGGTCCTTGAACCAGTTCAAACAGGGCCAGACATCAAAAATGTGCTCTAAACTGCCTCTGGGTACAACGGTCCTACCTGGAGCCTCTGGCAGAAAGCACCAGGGGAGACTCAAGGTTGACCTTTGGGCTTCTGGAGCCGGAGCCACAGAGGTTCCGAGAACAACTACACAACAACTGAAAAAGAGATACTTGCAGTATATGAAGAAGTTAAAGCCGCTTCAGAAGTGATCTGCACTGAAGCGCAGCTCCTCCTGGCACCCCAATTACCAGTACTGAGCTTCATGTTCAAGACTAATATTTTTCTATCCATCATGCCACTGATGCGACTTGGAGTAAATAGACTGCTTTAATCAGCCAGCGAGCTCAAATACGAAGCCCTAATCGCCCTGGAATCATAGAATAATTTACAGACAGGCCTGAAGGCACACACTTTGGAATGCCACCACAAGAAGTGGTGAGACGGGCTCAAGAAGCTCCACCATATGATCATCTACCAGAGACTGAGAAACAATATGCTCTTTTCACCGATGGCTCCTGTCATCTTGTAGGGAACCGCTGAAAGTGGAAAGCTGCCGTGTGGAATACTACATGACTAGTTGCACAAGTAGCTGAAGGAGAAGGTGAATCAAGTCAATTTGCAGAGGTAAAAGCCATCCAGCTGGCTTTGGACATTGTTGGGCAAGAGTGGTGGCTGAGACTCTATCTCTACACTGACTCGTGGATGGCAGCAAATGCCTTGTGGGGTTGGCTAAAGCAGTGGCAGCAGAACAACTGGCAGCAAAAATGTAAACCTATTTTGTTGGCCAAAATGTGGGAAGATATTGGGGCTCAGAGAAACTGGTTGTAAAAGTGCATCATGTAGATGCACACGTGCCTCTGAGTCGAGCCATTGAGGAACATCGACACAACCAACGAGCAGATGAGGCTGCCCAAGTGGTAGTATAGACTTGGAATGGGAACATAAGAGAACATTATTGTCATTCGTTAAATTGCCAATCCTGTGTTGAACTGTGACACAGTACCTTGTAAAAAGTCCCTCTCCAGCTTTCCTGTAGGCCACTTCAGGTACTGGAAGGTGCTCTAAGTTCTCATTCAATGACTTAAGATTTTTTAGTTATTAAGTAGGTGTCAACGTTTGACCCAGTTGGACAACAATGCTCTCGATCCCCTCCCCCTCCTACCCAGGTAGGGAAGGAGAGAGAGAAAAAAAAAGAGACTTGTCTAGATTGAAAACTGAACCGTGCAACTTTATTTAGAATATTAATACGTGATGTTAGAGTGTATATATATATATATAGTGATTATACAAAAGTGTGGCAGAAGCCTCTCGCCTCCCCCCACCCCCAGCAACTCCCACAGCACTTCCCTCAGATGAGACAATTCCGAGGAATCCCGAAGCTGCTCCTGGAGAAGGCAGAGAGTTACGAGGGTCAGGAGGGCTTGAGGTCGATGGTTCGACGATGATGGGCAGATGGTGTTTTCCCAGACGCCGGCCACGAACAAAAGAGAGAGAAAAAGACAGGAGAAGGAAAGCAGACAGAGAGGCAAAGCGAAGCGGCGAGAGAGCGAAGCAGGAAGGAAGGAAGTTTTCTTCTGTCATCTCCGACCTTCCCCTGAGCCTACGTAGATATATGGAATGGAATATCTCTGGCCAGTTTTGCTGTTCGTCTAACCCAGCCTCCCACGGGGGGGACCACAGATCCCCCCGTAGTGTCTGAGCCGGCAGAGCAAAGGCACGACCTTGAGAGCCCAGCAATTACAAATACATTCCAGTGTCTTATCAACCTAGCAGAACACGCAGTTGCTAATTGAAGAAAGCTCACTGAAATAAAAAAAAAATCAGCAAAAGAAAAACTGGCTTCATCCTGGCTCAAACCAGGACATTCCACCCCTTATTCCATACCATACATTACGTATAGGCTCTATACCTTACCAGTTGCTAAATCAAGAGTTCTCTCCCAATGTCAAATTACCCTGAGGTACATATTGTACCTCACCATCCTCCATCATCACAAACCAAGTATGTCCAGGTCCCTGAGCAAAAGCAATACCCCGGACAGGTTTACCTTGGCCTGAAGCAGGATAGACCCAGATACTTTTACCCAACAAGTTTCTTTCACATACCACAGGGACTTTATCCCCATCTGTAGTATGCAAAAGGTCTGATTGAGCAGCCCCAGCCTGATTGATAGATCCTCTGGTATTAACTAACCAGGTGGCCTTTGCCAAATTTTTATCCCAGTTTTTGAAAGTTCCACCCCCCATTGCCTTTAGGGTAGCTTTCAACAGACCATTATACCTTTCAATCTTCCCTGAGGCTTGTGCATAGTATGGGATATGGTATATCCACTCAATACCATGCTCTTTAGCCCAATCAGTAACCAGACTATTTTTGAAATGGGTCCCATTATCTGATTCAATTCTCTCTGGAGTACCATGTCTCCACAGAATTTGCCTTTCAAGACCTATGATAGTATTCCTGGCTGTGGCATGAGGCACAGCATATGCCTCCAACCATCCTGTACTTGTCTCCACCATTGTAAGCACATAGTGCTTACCCTGGCGGCTCTGAGGCAGTGTGATGTAGTCAACTTGCCAAGCCTCCCCAAACCTGTACTTCGACCACCTCCCCTCATACCACAACGGTTTCAATCGTCTTGCCTGTTTAATTGCAGCACACGTTTCACAGTCGTGGATCACCTGCGCAATAGTGCTCATGGTTAGATCCACCCCTCGATCACGAGCCCATTTGTATGTTGCGTCTCTGCCCTGATGACCTGAAGCATCATGGGCCCATCGAGCTAGAAAGAGCTCACCCTTGTGTTCCCAGTCTAAGTCTACTTGGAACACTTGAGCAGCCTCATCTGCTCGTTGGTTATGTTGATGTTCCTCAGTGGCTCGACTCAGAGGTACGTGTGCATCTACATGACGTACTTTTACCACCAATTTCTCTATCCGGGCTGCAATGTCCTTCCAGAGGTCAGCAACCCAAATAGGTTTACCCTTTCACTGCCAGTTGTTTTGCTGCCACTGCTTTAGCCAACCCCACAAGGCATTTGCTGCCATCCACGAGTCAGTATAAAGATAGAGTCTCGGCCACCCCTCTCGCTCAGCAACATCCAAGGCCAGCTGGATGGCTTTGACCTCTGCAAACTGACTCGATTCACCTTCTCCTTCAGCTACTTGAGCAACCAGTCGTGTAGGACTCCACACGGCAGCTTTCCACTTCCGGCGGTTCCCTACAAGACGACAGGAGCCATCAGTGAAAAGGGCAAATTGTTTCTCAGTCTCTGGTAGATGATCATATGGTGGAGCTTCTTGAGCTCGTTTCACCACTTCTTGTGGTGGCATTCCAAAGTGGGTGCCTTCTGGCCAGTTTGTAATTGCTTCCACAATACCTGGATGATTAGGTTTCCCTATTCGAGCTCGCTGGGTGATTAAAGCAGTCCATTTACTCCAAGTCACATCGGTGGCATGATGAATAGGAGAGATGTTATTCTAGAACATGAATCTTAGCACTGGTAATCTGGGCGCCAGGAGAAGCTGCGCTTCAGTGCCGATCACTTCTGAAGCAGCTTTAACTCCTTCGTATGCTGCAAGTATCTCCTTCTCAGTTGTGGTGTAGTTGGCCTCGGAACCTCTGTAGCTCCGGCTCCAGAATCCCAAGGGTCGACCTCGAGTCTCCCCTGGTGCTTTCTGCCAGAGGCTCCAGTTGGGACCATTGTGTCCAGCTGCAGTATAAAGCACGTTCTTGATGTCTGGCCCCGTTCAAACTGGACCAAGGGCCATTGCCTGCACAATCTCTTTTTTAATCTGTTCAAAAGCTTTCTGTTGGTCAGGACCCCATTTGAAATCATTCTTCTTTCGGGTCACCTCATAGAGTGGTTTCACAATTTCACTGTAACATGGAATATGCATTCTCCAGAAACCAACAGTCCCTAAAAAGGTTTGAGTGTCCTTTCTAGTTGATGGCGGGGCCATAGCTGTTATTTTATTAATCACATCCATGGGGATCTGGCGACGACCATCTTGCCACTTGATTCCCAGGAACTGGATCTCTCGTGAAGGTCCCTTGACCTTACTTCTTTTCACAGCAAAACCAGCATCCAGAAGAATTTGGATGATCTTTTTACCTTTCTCAAAAACTTCTTCTGGTGTGTCACCCCACACAATGATGTCATCAATGTACTGTAGGTGTTCTGGAGCTCCACCCTTCTCCAGTGCAGCATGAATCAATCCATGGCAAATGGTTGAGCTGTGTTTCCACCCCTGGGGCAGTCGATTCCAGATGTATTGGACTCCCCTCCAGGTGAAAGCAAACTGTGGCCTGCACTCTGGTACTCTAGGAATAGAGAAGAATGCATGTGCAATGTCAATAGTGGCATACCACCTAGCTGCTTTCGACTCCAGCTCATACTGAAGTTCTAGCATGTCTGGTACAGGAGCACTACGTGGTGGTGTCACTTCATTTAGGCCACGATAGTCCACTGTCAGCCTCCACTCGCCATCAGGTTTTCGCACTGGCCAGATGGGACTGTTGAAGGGTGAATGGGTCCTGCTGATCACGCCTTGGCTTTCCAATTGCTGGATCAGCTTATGAATGGGGACCACCGAATCTCTGTTGGTGCGATACTGCCGTCTATGCACCGTTGAAGTAGCAACTGGCACCTGTTGATCCTCAACCTTCAGCAACCCCACTACAGAAGGGTCATCTGATAGGCCAGACAAAGTACGCAGGTGTTCAGTATCCTCAATCTCTACAGCCGCTATACCAAAAGCCCATCGGTACCCTTTTGGGTCACGGAAGTATCCTTTCTTATGATAATCTATACCAAGGATGCACGGAGCATCTGGGCCAGTCACTATAGGGTGCATCTGCCACTCCTCACCAGTAAGGCTCACATCAGCCTCCACAACAGTCAGCTGTTGAAAGCCTCCTGTCACTCCAGAGATAGTGACGGAGTCTGTTCCCTCATGATTCGACGGCACCAGTGTGCACTGTGCACCAGTGTCCACCAAAGCTCTATATCTTTGTGGTTCTGATGTGCCAGGCCATCTAACCCACACAGTCCAATAAACTCGGTTATCCCTCTCCTCCTCCTGGCCGGAGGCAGGGCATCTCTAAGGCTGAGCATTAGAACTCGATGAACCATCCTGATTATTGACTGATGCAACCTTCCTCTTGGAAGAACCATCTCCTGGCTTTGTTCTGTTTAGTAGCTCTTGCACACGCAACTGGAGAATATCAGTGGGTTTCTTATCCCAGACTCTCATGTCCTCTTTAAAATGATTTTTCAAGAGAGACCACAGTGGCGTCGCAGTGAGTCCTGTCTTCCTCGCTGCTGTCTCGTAGCAGGACGTCTTTTATTAATGACTGCAACATGTGGCCCGTCGTCTCTAGGGAGAATCTGGGGTTTACCTCCCCATCCATTTGGCATCCTATTCTTTCTGTCAGTCACATTTTCAATGGCTGAGGTGTGGAACTGAAGGGAATCAGAGATGATGTCTCCATACTGTCGTGCTTTGAAAGCCACCTCACGCACAGTTGGTCTTGCGTAATCTTCAAAGCATCCCATGAAGGAGAATATATGGGCATGTGCTGCTGGTACAGCCTGTGCAAACCTCCGGAACATCTGTGTGTCACACAGAACATCATCAGGATTTGTAAGTCCATCTTTATCATAGATCACTTCTCGCACAGCTATCTCTCTCAAGTATGTGATGGCTTTCTCAAGAGTGGGTGTTCTGCTCCGGCGCCATTCAATGTCACCCTTGTGGGGGTATCTCTCTCTCACAGCTGAAAGAAGTCGTTCCCACAGGGTGGTAGTTCCCGTCTTACTACTAAGTGCTCTGTCAATACCAGCATCTCTGGCCAGGGATCCCAACTGCTTGGCTTCTCTCTCATCCACGTTGTAGGTTTCAGCACCACTATCAAAGCATCGGAGCAGCCAAGGAAGGATTCCCTCACCATCAATGCGGGTGAAGTCCTTTCTCATGAGGCGCAGTTCTTTCATAGAGAAAGGCTGGACAAGGTCATCGTCATCATCTGATTGAGGAGGGCCTGCCGTCCCTTTATCTGTTTGAGAGTGGTCTGATTTTTTATCTGTTTGAGAGGTACCTGCTCCATCAACTGATTTAGAATCCTCTGCCTCCTCAGTCTCAGCCTCTGTTGCTTTAAGGATATCTCATATGGGAGCGGGTAAAAAGGGTGGAGTGTTTTGCCTTTGCTTTGCTTCTGGTCACAGGATGAACTAGCCTGATTCGAAAGGGAGTATCTTATCTTTGTAGAAGCAGTTGTTTTTGTAGCAGCACTTGTAGAGGCAGCTGTTTTTGTAGCAGTACGAGTGGTGGTATCAGGAGCAGTGGTGTTGGCAGCAGCAGTGGCAGCAGCATTGCCTGTGGGGGAGTGGCAGTGAGTAGAACAGCATCTTGCCCTACGCATCCACAATACATTATAAACATTCAGCAGAAGCATCCCCACTGCAACAATGCTATTCAGATCAAGAGCTGGGAGATTCAGCTCAAAAGAGAATGGAGAGGTAAAGTTGAACCAGCTACTGCTGTTATCAACATGGACCGTTCCATTCACCTTAGGAGTTGTACCACTAGGACTTGTACTGTAACTGTACACATACAGTGCCCCCATAAAGAACAGTATCATAATCCCTAGGATCACTAGGCCGGTAATCATGCGGTTGATTATGGCTACAGTTCTATCAATAAACCATAAAACAATCACAAGAGCAGCTACTAAGAGCAGAATGCTCTCAGCTGCACACCACATGTACCATTGCAGGTTTGGAAAAAGATCCAGTAGATTCATTGCAGCAAGTGTCTGTTCAGTTTTCAATCCATCAGGAAATTCAGCAGAGTTGTTACCCATTGCTATCTGAGGGATTCCTCCCATCAGAGATGGAATTTTGAACACTCCCAATTAATCAAAATGTGTAATCTGGGCTTAAAATCAAGCCCCACGTTAGGCGCCAATAAATTGTTGTCACTGTTTGACTCGGGTCCAACAACAATGCTCTCGATCCCCTCCCCCTCCCACCCAGGTAGGGAAGGAGAGAGAGAAAAAGAGAGAGACTTGGCTGGATTGAAAACTAAACTACACAGCTTTAATTAAACACTAATGATATAAGAAAATATATACAATTATATACAGATATGTTCAGGTATGTGCAAGAGTCTCTCGCCTCCCCCCACCCCCAGCAACTCCCACCACACTCCCCTTGAGCTGGAACAGTTCCGAGAAATCCCGGAGCTGCTGCTGGAGGAAGCGGAGAGTGATGAGGGTCAGAAGAGCTCGAGCCTAAGGGTTGACGGTGCTGGATGGACGGAGTCCTCCCCGGACGCCGGCCATGGATGTCTGGATGTCTTGATCCTACGTGGAACTGTGTGGAAGTGAAAGGAGGGGCAGAGAGATAAGTGGTACCCTTCTGCAATGTTAAGCTCCTCAGAGTTGATAGTATAGACACCATGGATAATTCCCCTTCACTAGAGGAATTTTTGGAGAAGGTTAAAGCCAAACCCTCTCCTGGGGGAAAGCAATGGGCCCAAGAACATTGGTCAGATGCTTCTGCCCTCATGGAAAGGATGATTCTGTTGCAAACCCACTCGAAATGTAAACCTGGTAAGGGTAAAGCTATCGTTTGTGCGGTATTGGGAGCGGCAGTGTCAGCTGCACAGGAAGAGGAAAATCCCTTAGAGAGAAATTAGAACAAGAAAAGAGCAAAGTGAAAGCCCTCTCAGGGGTTGTGCAGACTTTTTACAAGGTGGAAGGGAGCAGCAAGGAGAAATATGATACCGGTGGTGGATTATATACCACCAAAGATTTAAAAGAATGACGGAAAAGAGGAGATCAGTTAGAAATGCATCCCCCCCCAGCCTCCTGAGACCACTGGTAAAAACAGAATATCTTTGAGATGGTGATCACGATACTCAACCTCAGATGATAACAAAAGAGGTACCCTTTTCCACTTTAGAACTTGCCAAGTTAAGAAAAGATGTTGGTAGAACCCCCAAGGAATCCAAGACAGAGCATGTGTGGAGGGTCTCTTTGCTGGGGAAGGATCAGATCATGTTAACTGAAAAGGAAGCAGATGGATATGGGGAGCCCATGGAGTGATGGATGGAGTCCTCTCCAGACACCGGCCATGGACGGAAGAGAAGGGAAGAAGAAACAGGAAGGAAGTTGTCTTCTGTGATCTCTGACCTTCCTCTGAGTTTACGTGGATATATGGAATGGAATATCTCTGGCCAATTTTGTTGTCTTTCTAACTCAGTCTCCTACGGGGGGGGTCACAGATCTCCCCGTAGTGTCTGAGCCGGCAGAGTGAAGGTGCGATCTTGAAGCCCCAGCAGTTAGAAAAACATTCCAATGTCTTATCAGCCTAGCTAGAACAGAATGTTGCTAGTTAAAAGAAAGCTCACTGAAGAAAAAAAAATCAGTGTGTCCTGGCTTGAGCCGGGATGAAGCCAATTTTCCTTTTACAGATTTTTTTTTCCTTCAGTAAGCTCTCTTTTAACTAGCAACAAGTTTTCCAGCTAGTGAACTGATAACACTGGAATGTTTATGTTATTGCCAGGATTGCAAGGTCACCAGAAGAGTGGAGTAGATAGACAGCACAATTTGCCAGAGATATTCCATATATCTATGTGTAAGGTCAGAGATCATGGAAGTCAAATTCCTTCCTGCTTCTTCTTCCTTTCTATTCCATCCATGGCTGACACATGGGGAGGACTTTGTCTATCCATCACTGTTGATCACTAGGCTTGTGTATTCCTGACCGTCATAACTCTACCCTCAGCTCCTGTTTGCTCTGCCGCTATCTCTGGCAGTGGTCCGGGACATTTTGGGACTGCTCACAGCTAAGGAGAGTGCTGTGGGAGTTGCTGTTCTGCAGAATGCGTACAAGAGCTGCTAAATAGAAAAAATGCAGGAGGTGGTTCTTCCAGGAAAAAGGCTGCGCCAGGCTTCAGCAACTGGTCCTTCAACCAGGATGGTGCATCAAGCTCAAATGCTCAACATTAGAGGTGCCCTACCTCTGGCCAGGAGGAAGAGAGGGACAACCGTGTTTACTGGACTATGTGGATTCGGTGGCCTGGCACATGAGAACCACAAAAATATAAAGGCCTTGGTGGACATTGGTGCACAGTGCACCCTAATGCCATTGAATCATAAAGGGACAGAATCTGTCACTATTGCTGGAGTGATGGGAGGATCTCAAGAACTGACTGTTGTGGAGGACGATGTCAGCCTCACTGGAAAAAAGTGGCAAACGCACCTTGTTGTGTCTGGCCCAGATGCTCCGTGCATCCTTGGCATAGACTATCTCAAGAAAGGATATTTCCGTGACCCGAAAGGGTACCAGTGGGCCTTTGGTATAGCAGCTGTAGAGACTGAGGACACTGGACAACTGCATACTCTGCCTGGACTTTCAGATGACCCTTCTCTAGTGGGGTTGCTGAAGGTTGAAGACCAACAGGTGCCAATTGCCACTTCAACAATGCATAGATGACAATATTGAACCAACAGAGACCCTGTGATCCCCATTTATAAGCTGATCCGGCAACTGGAGAGCCAAGGAGTGACCAGCAGGACCCACTCACCCTTCAACAGTCCTATCTGGCCAGTGCAAAAGCCTGATGGCAAGTGGAAGCTGACAGTGGACTATCGTGGCCTGAATGAGGTTACACCACCACTCAGTGTTGCTGTACTGGACATGCTAGAACTTCAATACAAGCTGGAGTTGAGAGCACTATTGACCGGGTAAAACGGTCCTACCTGGAGCCTCTGGCAGAAAGCACCAGGGGAGACTTGAGGTCGACCCTTGGGATTCTGGAGCCAGAGCTACAGAGGTTCCAAAGCCAACTACATGACAACTGAGAAAGAGATACTTGCAGCATATGAAGAAGTTAGAGCCGCTTCAGAAGTGATCGGCACTGAAGTGCAGCTCCTCCTGGCGCCCCAATTACCAGTACTGAGCTTCATGTTCAAGATTAATATTTCTCCTATCCATCATGCCACCGATGCAACTTGGAGTAAATGGACTGCTTTAATCATCCAGCGAGCTCAAATACGAAGCCCTAATCACTCAGGAGAGCCTCAGGGAAAGTTGAAAGGTACAATGGTTTGTTGAAAGCTACCCTAAAGGCAATGGGTGGTGGAACTTCCAAAAACTGGAACAAAAATTTGGCAAAGGCCAACTGCTTCTTTAATACCAGGGGATCCATCAATCGGGCTGGTCCTGCTCAGTCAGACCTTTTACATACTGCAGATGGGTATAAACTCCCTGTGGTATGTGAAAGAAACCTGCTGGGTAAAAGTGTTTGGGTCTATCCTGCTTCAGGCAAAGGTAAACCTGTCCAGGGTGTTGCTTTTGCTCAGGGACCTAGACATACTTGGTGTGTGATGATGGAGATGTACAATGTGTACCTCAAGGTAATCTGATTCTGGGGGAGAATCCTTAATTTGACAGCTGGTAAAAATATAGAGCCTATATGTAATATATGGGATGGAATATGGGATGGAATGTCCTGGTTTGAGCCAGGATGAAACCAGTTTTCCTTTTACTGATTTTTTTTTTTTTTCCTTCATTAAGGTCTCTTTTAGGAGTGAGTGTTCCAGCTAGGACTGATAAGAAACCCTGGAATGTTTTTGTTACTGCTGGGACTCCAAGGTCACGTCTTTGCCCTGCCAGCTCAGGCACCACCGGGAGATCTATGACCCCCCCTGTAGGAGGCTGAATTAGACAGCAAAATTGGCCACAGATATTCCATTCCATATATCTACGTAAGCTCAGAGGAAGGTCAGAGATCACAGAAGACAGCTTCCTGCGTGCTTCTTCCCTTTTCTTCTGTCCATGGCTTTGTCCTGATAGGACTCCTTCCATCCATCACTGTCTACCCCTAGGCTGTGCATCTCCTGACTCTCATAACTCTGCCCTAAGCTCTGCTCTGCTGCTCTCTCCAGCAGCGGTCCAGGACTTTTTGGACTGTTCTACAGCTAAGGAGAGTGTTGTGGGAGTTGCTGGGGTTTGGGAGGAAGCAATAGGGTTTTGTACATTCCTGAACACATTTGTATATAATTGTATATATTTTCTTTTATCATTATTGCTTAATTAAAGCTGTGTAGTTTAGTTTTCAATCCAGAAAAGTCTCTCTCTCCTTCCCTACCTGGGTGGGAGGGGGAGGGGATCGAGAGCACTTTTGTCAATCCTGAGTCAAACTGTGACAACGTTGTTTAATGCATGCATTATAATCATAGAATCATAGAATCATAGAATCATAGGGGTTGGAAGGGACCTCGAAAGATCATCTAGTCCAACCTCCCTGCCAGAGCAGGGTCACCTAGAGTACATCACACAGGAATGCGTCCAGGCGGGTTTTGAATGTCTCCAGTGAAGAAGACTCCACAACCTCTCTGGGCAGCCTGTTCCAGTGCTCTGTCACTCTCACAGTAAAAAAAATTTTTCTGATATTCACCAAAGATTTAAAAGAATGACGGAAAAGAGGAGATCAGTTAGAAATGCATCCCCCCCCAGCCTCCTGAGACCACTGGTAAAAACAGAATATCTTTGAGATGGTGATCACGATACTCAACCTCAGATGATAACAAAAGAGGTACCCTTTTCCACTTTAGAACTTGCCAAGTTAAGAAAAGATGTTGGTAGAACCCCCAAGGAATCCAAGACAGAGCATGTGTGGAGGGTCTCTTTGCTGGGGAAGGATCAGATCATGTTAACTGAAAAGGAAGCAGATGGATATGGGGAGCCCAGGGTATTTTTAACCACAGGTGATAATAGGGCCCGCTGGACCCTCACTCAATGTGCTGCTTATTGGATAGGGGGATTAAAACCACCAGAGAGAGGAGACCCCCTTGCCATAAAAAGGGAAGTCGACCAGTTAGTAGAAAGTGTGCAAAAGGAAGCTTGTCTCCAAATGATGAATGAAAGGAAGTTAGATCCACAACACAGTTCTCCTATGCTGTTACCTGTGGATCCCGAAAGATTAACCCCTCTGATACAGGGACTCCCCGACTCATTAAAAGCAATGGGAATACAACTACAAGGCAGAATTCAGAGTATTGGTTCTCAAGACAGGTTGTTAACAGCATTAGAAATAGCACTTTCACCTGATCACAGGTCCTCTGAACAAAAAGTATGGATGTGGGGGGAGGTAGCTCAAGAGCTCATTAACTATGGGTGAAAGTATGGTCCTGTGGTGCACAGAGTAGAAAGTAAAGGACTAGGGCGCATTCAGCTGCCTGCACCCTTTAGGGGAAAGGGGACACAGGGTGCCACTAATACTGAAGACATTTGTGGAGAAGGGAAAACAAGAAAAGACCTATGGATGGAGGGAGTCTGTCAAGGCATCCCATGAGAATTAATGGATAGAAAACCAACTAAAATTTTGCAGGAGCTTGTCACATGATGGGCTTCCCCGAGTGGGGGGGAAGAAGAAATCAGGGAATAAACCCTTGATTGACCTGGATAGTCTGAGTGCCCCCCTAAGCAGCCATAGGAAAACTAGCTGCCTCTGTTCCCCATGGAGAGCCCCGGGGCAGAGGGTGGATGTGGATTAGGAGGCCTGATGAGAATGAGAGAGAAAATTTGTTGATAACTTGTATTATTTGTCCTATTAAAACTCTGGTAACTCCTGTAGTTGTCACAGGAGCTCAAATTTCTGCCTTGTGGCATCAAGATACTAAGAAATGTAATATTGTACTATCAAAATATTACTTACTGGTGCTTTTGGGGATGTACAACTGCAGTTAACAGCTAGGGTCTCTATATGGTTGCTGGGGGAAGACAGTGTGTGGATTTTTGGAGCAGTGTGCACTTCATCTCTTGCAAACGGCTCCTAGTCTGCCTCCCTCTAAAATAGTAAATGTGAAGCCCTACCCACTGCCACTAGGAGAGAAAGAGGGAGTTAACACTGTCTTGACCGAACTGAAAGAACAGGGAATAGTGGTAAACATCCACTCTCCTTTCAGCTCTCCAGTTTGTCTGGTTAGGAAATTAAATGGTAAATGGAGGCTGCCCATTGATTATAGGTGACTGAATGCTAATACTGGACCTTTGACAACTGCTGTTCCCAATATTGCAGAACTGATAGCAGATTTAAGGGAACAAGCTTTTTCTCTTATGGCCATGCTAGATGTTAAAGACGTTTTTTATGGTGCCGCTGCAACAACAGGACCAAGCACAGTTTGCATTCACTTGGAAAGGCATCCAATACACGTTTATCCATCTTTCCCAGGTGTTTAAGCATTTTCCCACACTGGCCCACTTCTCCTTAGCCAGGTGTCCTGGTTTGAGCCAGGATGAAGCCAATTTTCCTTTTACTGATTTTTTTTTCTTCAGAGTGAAGGTGCGACCTTGAAGCCCCAGCAGTTACAAAAACATTCCTCTGTCTTATCAGCTCTAGCTAGGGCATACTGTTGCTAGTTAAAAGAAAGCTCACTGAAGAAAAAAAAATCAGTAAAAGGAAAATTGGCTTCATCCTGGCTCATACCAGGACACTTGTTTTATAGGCCCTACTAAAACTTTGATAAATTTGTTTACTGGACTATGGTTTCTATCTTTGTGATTTTATTAAGATTTGTCTGCTTGTGGTAATTTTGGTCTTTTGAAATACTTCCTTTGTTTATTTGACTAAGGTTTTTGCTTCTGTGTATTAATTGGGATCTGAGTAAAATGAGAAAGAGACAGTCTAAAAGTGATATTCTGAAAAGGTCTCGTTGTTTTACTTGTGTCTTATATTTGTTATTAAAATGGGTAATGTATCCTCAGCAGGAGTTGACATTACCAAATGTGCACCATTAGGATGTATTCTGAGATATTACAATAAGTTTGGAAGTAACCCCTTATCTAAAAAATTTGATAATGTACTGTAATGGTTGGCGGCCACTTTAAACCCTGAAAGATGGGGGGAAATCACCACTATTATTTATAACAAACCAGGACAATTATATTGCAGTTAATGTTGTTTTGCAAACGTGAGAGAGGATGAGATTGTGCGCCGTGTGTGGATGGTTTTATGACTTTAAGAAATTATTATGGTATGAGAAGGAAAGTTGTTGTAAGTCGGTGAAAGGGGATGAGAATGTAGAAGATGTGCAGTTGCTGGTACCCTCAGCATTACCTCTCCACCCTGGTATACAGGGGAGAGTGACAGGGAGTGCAAGTGTGCAATCAGAGAGGATACGAATTTCAGTCCAGTGGCTGGGAGAATGAAGAGACAGTGTCCCGCTGTTCAAGCCCCTTTAAGACAGTCAGGGTGGTAACAGACTTAAAAGACAGAGGCATTATTACTTGTGTGCACTTTGCCTTTAATTCTGCCTGGCCAGTTAAAAAGCCAATGGCAGCTTACAATTGATGACAGGTACTGAATGCCAACACCATACATTTAACTGCTGCAGTGCCAAATGTCTCAAAAAGTGGTAACTCAAATTCAGGGAGCATCCCATTCATGGGTTGCTATCCTAGATGTTAAAGTCTTGTTTTTTATTATTCCATGCCTGAACTAACAGGAGGGGAAAGATCGTGCCGTATCTGGACTTCACCTATTGGTGAAAGTTTCTCATATCCATCTCTTGTGTTTCAGATGTTGCTTTTGACCTATATTGTCAAGATTCTGAATATTAATACAGGAAGCTGAGGTGCACTGTGTGTTTCTAATATCTTTTTAATGCTTCCCTGGCAGTTTGCTCAGTTTGTTCTTCTAACACACATAGCTTCATTATTTGCTGTGTGTATTATGGGTTATATTGAATCCTACAAATCACAGAAGATACTCTTTGTTCATATGGTATCTCTTTTAGTGCATTTTATTCTGATATTTGGTAATTTAATGTCATTAACATCATATTATGTTGCATCCTTAGTATTTATCTGGGGAGTTACTAGATGCCCATGACTTCCTGCATTCTGTCCTAAATCTTCATTCACACTCCCCAGGAAAAGGGAGACTAAGAACCCTGCAAACCTGCTCCATTACCCAGGACAGCTAGCTTTAGTGGATTATGCCCTCCTTTTAACCTCCAACTCAGACTCACAGGGTGAGTTGGGATCTGTCTTTTGTCTTACAGGAGAAAGACGATAGAAATCAGAAGGAAGATCAGACGATAACCAACTCTAAGACACCCTGACACTATACCTGTTCTGGCCCATTGTGGTCTATATTGTAATTGGGTTTGGTTTAGCATTTGGAAATGTTTGAGGAGGTTTTCACAGTCTGTGGACATATGGAACTAACTCTATTTTTAAATTAAAAGTACAGGTTAAGGCACATATAAGACCATAGGCAGCAGACCTGTAACAAAGAAAGCAATGTGAATTTCAACAGTTTTATTGTCTTCCTTTTAACAGTATCTGGTTTTGAATGTGGTTCTCTTTTCCAGGATATCAAGAAGTCTGCTTTCTTCTTTGCTGTCCCTCTAATCTCCCTTGCACCAGTCCAGGAATTTCATCTTTAGCAACACAGTACAAAGGGCTCTGGCTGTCCCTCCAATCATTGTTTGTCTTAATTCTAACATTGTTTCTCAGATTTTATTAAGTCTATTTTGTTTCTTTAGCAGGAAAATAATTGTTCCTATAATTGGTAATCTGACATTATGTCCTTTTGTCATTTTAAAAGGTCCTTTTTCTTTCCAGCTTATTCAAGTTTGTCCCTCTTTGTGGTTGTTCTGTTGCTGTTTTGTGTATATTTTCCTTTTTTATTATTACTTCTGAAAAAGGAAAGGAAAACAAACAAAACCACAGACTTCTGTAGTCTGTGTATGCTGACCCTTATCAAAAGGTTCATTCTCTGGATTGGAGTCTGTGGTGTCAGAGTATCTATAATGATTCCACTAACACTCGGTATTACAGAAGTTGAAATGCAGCTTTGTGGAACTATCACCTAGCACCCAACCTTGCACAATGTTGGAATAAAACAATATCCCAGCTCCATGTGATTGATTGGCTCAGTGCACACCAGGTGATGAACCCCAGATTTGGGACTACGGTTTTGGCGACCCAGATGGGATTGCAGTGACAGCCTTGCCTGGTTTGTCTTGCTGCATCTGACAGGGAGGAGGGATTGGAGTGGACTCCACTGCACACCGACCTGATCAGGGACTCCCTCAGCTCCTCTCACTTGTCAGGCAGTGAGGGACACCAGATGCAATGCTTGAATTGAGATATTGTGGCGACTAAGGGTACTTAAGGAAAGAGAAACAGTATATACCTTGTACCCCTTAAGGATGCATCCTGAAACATTGGGACAAATTTAGAGGGGATTCCCTAACAAAAGAAAAGTTGAAACAATATTGTAATCAATGGTGGCCACCGTATCAATTAGAAGATAGTAAAAATAGCCTGAAAATGAGTTTTCAAAGTTATAATACTCATGGGGAATTTCAATTTATAGGATTGTGATGCTATTGTGTGTAAAGATTGTACTGAATGAATAAAAAATAGCTTGTAACTATCACTCCCATTTTATTATGTATTCTTGTGTTTTAATGGTAAACCTTGCAGCACTGAAATGATCAATAAGTAACATAAGGCCTACCAAGATTTTTAATAATGATATTGCATGTAACACCATCAATAGTTACAAAGTGGAGTGCTTTTAACCTCTGACTCACAGGGCGAGTTGAGATGTATTTTCTCCTGTTTTTCTTAATAGATAATTAAGGGATCCCCAACATTTTGGTCTCCAATGAATAGTTATAGCACTTCAAGGGTATCTGGGAGTAATTGTACATTCAAACAAATAGCATGGGAATGTACTTACTGTGCTAATGGATCTAATATGTATTATAACAAAGGGCACGGCTCCCTCAAAAAGACCTTGGGAGACCCCTTAGCACCAGAGTTAGCAAATGTATATTTTGACACTTTAACATCGCAAAATGGAACCCATGGAAGAGGATTAGGATAGCAGGGACCATCTTTTAACGGTGCTCGTGCCATATGGGGTCATTATTGGATTTGTGGAGATCAAGCTTAGCAATGTTTACCAGCAAATTGGGGTGAGATATGTTATGTGGGGTATATTCACCCACTGTTCTTTCTTCTGCCTGGACAAAAAGGAAGAGCTTTAGAGGTTAAATTATATGATGATTTAGACCAAGGAAAAAGAACAATAGACACCAGTCTTGCAAACAGTGGCAGGAATAAGTGGAAAAAAGACAAGCGGCCATCTCAACAGGTGGCCCAGCCACTTGAAATCCATATGAAATAATTCACGGTGCCAGAGATCTGATTTATCATTTAAATTGGATGATTAGGCTACAAGCAGTATTGGAAATCATCATCAATCAAACAGACAATGCCTTAGACCAATCAACTCAAATGAGAAGTTATATCTTTCAACATCATATGGTTTTGAATTACTTACTGGCAGAAGAGGGAGGAGTGTGCGCAAAATTGAATTTAACAGATTGTTGTTTGAAAATTGACGATAACAAAGAGATCGTTAAAAAACTAAGGAAATAAGAAAAGTCGCACATGTTCCTGTTCAGACATGGAAGGGATGGGAATTTGACCTGTTCTCTTGGTTACCAGGTGGACCAGCTATTAAGCAAATATTGCTTTTCATGCTATGTGCTTTTGCTGGATTATTACCACCATGTATTGTACATCTAATCACACATGTGGTATCTGGAATGCATTTTGTAACTTTCCGCCCAGATAAAGATGGGTATATGCACATATATATGTACAAGCACAAACATCAATACCTCATGATATGATACCTCAAGATATTTAGTATTAGTTTCTTTGTTTCCTTTCCTGCTCTCCTTCTCATTTTGTAGCTACCCAGGAAATAGCACGGGATTGTCCGAAACACAGGGTGATGTGACATTCAGATATATGGTGCTTGTCTCAAAAAATACAAGAAATAAACAGTGTATTCAGACACTCAGGGTGTCTGGCGTTTGTCTTGAGACACAAGAGTGCCAGCCTCAAGATGCCTCCTAGGACCGGACCACCACCCCCCTTGTACAATGAGACCAATGGGATGCCACTGGAGCTCTGGGTGATGACTCTCCTTTAACTATTTCCTTTCCTGATCTTTCTCTTTTGTAGTTTAGGGTTATCATATCTATTATAAGTTTATGACAAATATATAGTTATAACTCTTACCAGCTTATCTGCACCTAAATAAAAGCCTATTTGTGCATCTGATATTGTATTATCTTTGTTTTGCCCTGGCGGGATCGCAAAGAATCTCCATGTATATCCAACTATCAGATCGTGACACCTATTAAATGAGAACAACATAGCACTGAAAAATAAGTGGTGATACTTACAGACGGTCATTTTTTAATTACCAGTCACAGTTTAACATGAATGACAATAATGCTCCCTATTCCCTCCCTCTCCCACCCAGATAGGGAAAGGAGATGGAGCATAAGGAGAGAGACTTCCGAATTAAAAACTAAACTAGACAGCTTTAATAAAATACTAGTGATGAAAGAAAATGTACAAATATATACAAATATGTGCAAGAATGTGCAAAACCCCTATTGCCTCCCCCTACCCCCAACAACTCCCAGTGTACAACCCAGAACTGCAGACAGTCCCAAAAAGGTCCCAGACCACTTCTGGAAATAGCGGCAGAGCAGACAGGAGCTGAGGGCAGAGATACGAGGGGTCAGGAATGCATAGGCCTAGAGATCAAGGGAGATGGACAGACAGAGTTCTCTCTGGATGCCAGCCATGGACAAAGAACCTTACTTCTGTGACCCCAGAATTTGTACCAAACGTGACACATATGAGGATGGAATACTCTGGCCAACTTTGCCATCTGTCTAGTCTGCTCCTCCCTACAAGATATACAACTCTTCTGCTTCTTTAGCGTCTGAAGCAGCAGATCCAACAAGTGGAGCAAAGTGGCCTTAGTCTCTCAGCAGTAACTAAAAATGTTTGGGCATTAGTCCACTAGGCTGAAAACTTGCAGCTACTTTCAGCAAGTGTGCTGCTTAAAAGAGAGTTCACTGAAGAAATCAGTAAAAAGAAAATCGGCTCAAACCAGGACACAGACACAGATGGATACTTAATTAGATGCTGTTCAGAAACGTCTTTCTCCTTTTTTGATGCATAGATGCACTGATGATTTTTAAAAAACAATTTGGTAAGAACTTCTGTGTTACATTTTTCCAAGATAAATTTTATTTTCTAATCACATACAGAAAAAAACAGTAGGCAGAAGCCATTAAATATCTAACTGTATCTTTACCTGGGAAATATATTAAAATTATGGACTCATTTGTAAAGGCACATAATTTGTACACTATTAAAACTGCACTTTAGTGAAGAAATCCAAAAGGATTTTGAAGGTTAGATTAACAGAGACAGCCCAGTCAAACAGCTCGCTGCCATTAACAAGAACGAGTTTTACCCCCTACTCTTTTTCCACCAACTTGTGACTGTACAGTCATATTCCCTCCTTTGCACCAGAGCTGGCTCATCCTTTCTTGGGTAGATTCACTTCACTTCTTTAGGGCAAGAAGGTGGACCCGAGTAACTATAGACCGGTCAGCCTCACCTCCATCCCTGGAAAGGTGATGGAACAACTTGTCCTTGGCACTATTTCTAGACATATCAAGGAGATGGGGGTCATCAAGAACAGTCAGCATGGTTTTACCAAGGGTAAGTCATGTTTGACTAACCTCATAGCCTTCTATGAGGACATTACTAGGTGGATCGATGATAGTAGAGCGGTAGATGTGGTCTATCTTGATTTCAGTAAAGCATTTGACACCGTCTCCCACAGCATCCTTGTAGATAAGTTGATCAAGTATGGGTTTGATGATCAGGCAGTGAGGTGGATCAAGAACTGGTTGAAAGGAAGAAGTCAGAGAGTTGTAGTCAATGGGGCAAAATCTAGTTGGAGGCCTGTGACTAGTGGAGTCCCTCAGGGGTTGGTACTGGGACCGGTGTTGTTCAACATCTTCATCAACGACCTGGATGAGGGTACAGAATGTACCCTCAGCAAGTTTGCTGATGACACCAAGCTGGGAGGAGTGGCTGACACACCAGAAGGCGGTGCTGCCATTCAGAGACCTAGACAGGCTGGAGACATGGGCGGGGAAAAACCTGATGAAGTTCAACAAGGGCAAGTGTAGAGTTTTGCATTTGGGGAAGAAAACCATAATGTACCAGTACAGGTTGGGGGCTGACCTGCTGGAGAGCAGTGGAGGTGAAAGGGGCCTGGGGTCCTGGTGGACAGGAGGATGACTATGAGCCAGCAGTGTGCCCTTGTGCCTAAGAAGGCCAATGGCATCCTGGGGTGCATTAGAAAGGGTGTGGTTAGTAGGTCAAGAGAGGTTCTCCTCCCCCTCTATTCTGCATTGGTGAGGCCGCATCTGGAGTATTGTGTCCAGTTCTGGGCCCCTCAGTTCAAGAAGGACAGGGAACTGCTTGAAAGAGTCCAGCGCAGAGCCACAAAGATGATTAAGGGAGTGGAACATCTCCCTTATGAGGAAAGGCTGAGGGAGCTGGGTCTCTTTAGTTTGGAGAAAAGGAGACTGAGGGGTGACCTCATCAATGTTTACAAATACGTAAAGGGTGAGTGTCAAGAAGCTTTTTTCAGTGATGACCAGTGATAGGACAAGGAGTAATGGATACAAATTGGAGCATAGGAGGTTTAAGGTGAATATCAGAAAAATTTTTTTTACTGTGAGAGTGACAGAGCACTGGAACAGGCTGCCCAGGGAGGTTGCGGAGTCTCCTTCACTGGAGACATTCAAAACCCGCCTGGACGCCTTCCTGTGTGATGTACTCTAGGTGACCCTGCTCTGGCAGGGAGGTTGGACTAGATGATCTTTCGAGGTCCCTTCCAACCCCTAGGATTCTATGATTCTATGATTAAGCCAGCAGAAAACAAAATTAGAAAATAAGGGAATTTTTCTGCCAGAACTGGCAAGAAGATGAGGGGTGGGGGGGCAAGCAATATGCCATCCCTTTAAAAAGAAAAAAACCACATCTGATTAAAAACTAGTCTCATCACACCTTGAATTCCCAGGTTCCAATTAGACACAGGAGAGGGTAGTGAGTGTTTCTTTGACAGCACTGTTTGCTCTGAAAAAAGATTTCTGAAGAGAAAAATTATTGAAAAAACAAAAAAATAAATTCAAACAGGTATTAATAGCTTCCTAAAGAACAACTATAATGGAATGTATGCTGTTAATATATACTAATGCAGAGTTATATCGAAGATGACACGTATGCCCTTTATCGATCAATAACTGACCACCCATACATTCTTTATAATATTTTTGTTTGATTTGCTCTCAGTAAATGTTGTTCTTTACAACTGTATATCCTGTAATGTTAGAAGGAAATTAGTTTCACCTAAACAAACAATAAGGTCTGAAACACTTAATAAACACCATGATACCCTAACCTTAATTGTACATTATAATTTTAGATGTTATTGAACTGATTCATTATAAAGAGTGCACAGCTTATATGAAACAAACCAGCTCTTTTTCTTAGCAGCTGAGGATATTATACATTCTTACTTTAAAAGTACTAAGTTTTTCATAGCAGCTTACTGTTATAAGTCACTTTAGTTTATTACTGACACATTTCCTCTTATTCAGAGTCCAGCAGACCCCTTCTTTTCCCTGCTTACAGCTGTATCACTTTCTTATGCCAGTTCTGGCAATCTGTTTAAATGAAAAAAAAAATCTAGTAGAATATTGTCTTTTAATGCCATTTTAGCACTGAAAACAGTTTGAACAACCTACCTCCTCATGCCACTAACCATTCATTTGCAAGCTGTAATTTTTTTAAAAAATGAGAAATTGTACCTACATTTTTGCAGAAAATATCAAGTACGTTCTTCAAGCTTTTGTGACTACGTAAATGAAAATTTAAACTGCACTACTGCATAGGAATTACTTGTTCAGAATACACAGCTAACTACAGAGATCCTTGCAGAGCATCTACTACCTGTGACGCTGGAGCTGTAAGAAGTCAGTTTTTTCATCTAAATTTGAATATGCTTTTGTATTTATACAAAACTAAAGACTATAGTAGCTCATACTTATATAAACAATTATTTCCATCACCAGTGAACTCCATTAATGAACATTTACCCCACATAACTGAGCATAGATGGAATAAATCAGAGGTGAGAGAGGCAATCACAAATGTATACAACTGAGGCTAATAAAATTCAGCAAAACCGTTTACTTTAAAATTAAAAATGTAAACACTCAGGCAAGCCCATCAAGAACTCCAAATCAAACACTTGATAAACTATGTGTCTAAGGATGGTGGGTTGAGAAAGGACAAGCAGCACATGACCTGGGTACTAAAGAGTTGACCCTAATGCACAAGTCCATTTCCTAATACAGGAGAAACTTTTGGCAAAGACCAAGGTTATGTCCTCTTCTGACAGAGAGCCACATAACTCTGAAGATGTGACTCTGGCCATTTCTGAAACCTCACCTTTATAGGTGTATCTGTGTGTTGGTCATGCTTTTTTCCTACTCCAATCACTTTCCATTAAAAGCCAACATGCTTAATTCAGCAAACTCGGTGACATTTTAGTATGAATAACACATACAGACATGCCCAACAACAAAACATCTAAGTAACTAAAAATTAATCAATCCAAATAATTAGACCACTATCAGAAATAACTAATCTGCATCCAGACAAATGTAGCAGTACCAATGCTTTCTGCACTTCCCAACTGGTGTCTTTTGGACTTGTTCATCTCCTCCCCAAGATACCATACATTCTTTTTTATTTTCTTAGAAGTGTCACACATACTCATGCATTTGAAACAACAGAACTGTGTGACCAGCACTCAATTTAACTCAATACAGTTGACTCAGCTCTGTGTGGATGTGTGTGCATGATACTCTAGAGCAGATTTTTCATAACACTAAGCTACCCCCACGTGGATACTGTGTAATTTCTACAGTGTTCCTTTGAAAATGCTGCCCCAAAGTTGACTCACTGGCATACAATTCTACCTAAGGCATATTTCTGGAAGTGGAGCTGGCTCTTTATCAGTTGATTCATAAATCGGGCCTGGTAGTAATCCTAAAGAATAGGACCCTGGTAAGAGAATTGCTGTGGGAAACAAAAGAAGAAAGGATTAAACTAATTATGTGTTTCAAATGGCTTTGCATAAACAAATGAAGGTTAAAAACAGACTGCTCCTGCTGAGTGCTCAACAGGCTGCATATAGAATCCTTGAAAAGCAACATTTTTCATTGTAAATAAGAGGCAAGGCTTTACATTTAAATATACCTTTTTGCAACGTAACGCTTAATGCACATATTCTGCCTCTTTCAAATGAAAGATAACTACCAACTTTGGGTTAGTTCATAAGCCTGCACACAGGCTTCCAAAAATATTCACCAGCTGCACTGGAATCTCACAAAAAAATCATAGTCCTTGTAAAAATAAAATCATTAGCATACAAAAGGACACATAGTTGGATGCATTTAGCCTTCTAAAATCTTATTTCTTTCTCACAGTGAAACCATTTTTCTCAAGTGTGCAGCAATTTAAAGTCTACAATGTCTCTAAAAATTAGAGGGGGCATATTTTGATTACTATCTGTTCCTAAAAATTTAAGCTACTTACTCTTAGATTTTTCATTATTTTTTCAACAAAACTAGTAGCAGAAATCAATGCTAGGATAGCCATGCTTAATTTCTTTTTCTCTCTGCCATATATTAGCTTGCAGAAGATCACCCTACTGAGGACAGTTGTACCATTCTACCATCTTTTTTCTAAGATTCAGTTTAACAAGTTTTTCCACTTTACATATCCATTTCTATTACTCAAAGGAAATGCATTCGGTGCTTCCTCCACTGGTTCATGACATGAAGTCATGAAGTTGCAGAAGCATCCTGACTGCCGGTAGCCTCTGTGATGGCATCAGCTCGCGACACTATATAAACAGACCTGCTCTTCCCAAGAAAGCATATGCTGGTCTATTGTTCTACTGTGGTCAATAAAGTAATGCTCACAGAAAACACAGTTTAAATTGCTTGAGCATAACGGTAACAAATTAATCCTGATTTTCAGAACACAAATTTTCTTTTTATCAAAAACATTTATCTGAAATATCTGGAAAGTAATTGAACACTGTGTTATTTGCTAATAACTCCAATCGGCATATCAGGACAACTGCAATGTAACTTCAAAGTAGTAAAGTCATTTCAGTACTGCAGTATTCATTCGACAAGGGCTTGTGCTGTCTCCTGCAAAAATCCAAGCCAGTCCAGCACAGACAGGCACAAATGTACCTCGATATTGCTGTTATTTAGAAATCTTGAGGCAGCAATGAGTGCTGTGGGACACAGGTTGCAGTTCCAGAAGCCTTTTAAGTCCATCCTGCTGTCCACCGCCACTGCAGAGAGGTAGAACTGCCTACCTGCTGGGCCAGTTAGCACCCATCAAGTTCTTTTGCAATTCACCTCCCCTGAGGAAATCTGTGGATCTGATCAGCGGGCTAGTTGGCTGAATGAGCTCAGAGACAGGGTCCAGAAGGAGACCAAGGTGAGCATCTTACATAACAAACAGAAGCAACAAGCCTGGAACAAGGGAGAACACTGGATGATTCACCTGATCTTGCAAAGCACCACTCAAAATTGCACAATCCTTGACATCAGGAGCACAGATACTCTCAGCAGATAAGAGAGCTGTTTTATCAAGTTCTGTGCAACGTTCATTTCCACTAACAGTGCTGCCTACCTACCTGATGCTACAACCACCTGGGCTATCTCACTGATACTTCCATAGCTCGTGTAGTGACTCGCCAGCATTTCCTCATCTCTTACACCTATCTAAAAGTTCGAGCTGAACTAGAAGTGGTATGGATTTATGACAGCCATTTAACAAAGATGAGTACAGCAATATTAAACAACTCTACAGTTCGTAATTATTTTAAAACCAGTCCTTTTTACACATCTTTGCCACATACTAATACACAGGAAATAAACAAAACCGACCCTCAGGTATTTTAAAGCTTCAAATACTTTAATTCAATACTAGTGCAGTGTCTTTGCCTTAAGCCAGTCTCTTCCTGCTACAGGACAGTTATACCATTTTACGGTCTGCCCAACTGAAGAAGAAAAATCACGTGACATGTCAAAATTCTACAGAAAGGCTAGAAAGGAAGTGTAAGCCAAACCCTGATCTCCAGTCATTTTCTCATCCACAAGCTACTAAGATTATTCATTTGTTGCTTTAATTATTAAGTTAGTAGTATAAAATCTAAATACTGCAATGTGAATTTGCAGTAGGTATATTACTGAAAAATAAATGGTATTATTACACTAAAGACAAAGTCACATTTCATTCAAATTATGAAAATTTTAAGAACCATAAGACACCAACTGCTGTTGGGCTGTTCTTGACTCCAAACCCTTGATTGTTTTTTGACTAGTAATAAGAGGTGCCAATTGATTTCAGCATTCACTAGATTGTTAGCAATACCTTAGTCTTTAGATGTCCAAAATGCTCCTAAAGAAGAAAGCACTCATGACACTTCTCTGTCATGACATAATTAGGACTCAGTAAACAAAAGGTACAGCTTCACTGGAAACAACCCACTACCTTCTCACTAAGAAAACTCACCTGTGCCACTGAAACATATTCAAGAGCACAACTAACTCAAGATAGCTAACCTTTGAGTCTATATCTTGACAAATCCTAACACTCTCCTCCTCAGTTGAGCTTTCCTAATAAATTAATGCAACAAAAAAAGTTAAATTATTGTAGGACGCTGCAACCATAGACAAATGTCTGTGGACATTGGCAGAATTAGAGGGACTGTGGCACAGTCTGTTATGGAAGGAAAACGAAGCCTGGTAAAGAAAAAGGACAGTGCAGCAGAGGGTTAATTTAGAATAAGCTTTTGACAAACGACGGGTAAAAAAGTAGTATGAAGTAAATACAGGTCAGTTCTACAAATGAACAAAAGCTACTTTGAATATTTAAAAAAACAGAATTGGGTGGGTCAAAAGCCAGTTACATGTGCATTATGAATAACGCCTCTAACAGGGTTTTTACTATCAGATATTTCCTACAGCATTTACTTCCAGTTGTCAGAGGTGAAGAAATTTGACCTTTACTTTGAGAGGATAACAGACCAGGAAACAGACATTTCTTTCCCACGACATACAGAAGACTTTGCATATATTTGACTACAGAAATCAAATAACAGCATGTAAGAGGATATGAAGTTACCAGCTATAAAAAGAGCAAAAGAAAATTAAAGGGTAGTTTTCATGCAAGTACTGACAGGAGGGAAAAAAAAAAAAAAACAAACACACTCCAAAAAAGCTTACCCTTAAATAAAGCACAATTTACCCCAAAATTATTTGTTGCATTATTGTTCTTGATTTAGGAAAAAGAGGCTCAGCTGGCAGAGCTTTCTTAAGAATAAAACCAATGTTTTGCAACAGGAGATGTAAACAATATACTCAACTTCCCCAGCAAAGGGGGAGATAGAAAAAAGAGCATCAAGTCTAGAGTATTAATTCAGCCCCATTTTGTCCATTCAACGCAGTCTTCTTATTGCTGTAGCTTGATGAGTTTCATATAGACAAACACTGAAATCCATAACAGGTGTTAAAAAGCAGAAAAAAAACATTTTGATCTTGTAAAACCAAAAAGGGAAATCAAGTGTCTGTTATCAAACCAACTTTAAATTGACGTGAGGTCTATAATTCCAGAAGCCCTCAATAATTAGCTAACTCTGGCAAGATACTCACTAAATTTCCCTAGCTTAGTTTTATATATTCAAAAATTTCCGGATTTTCTTAATTATAGTGAGCAGATCCAAAGCCTTTGAATTGCCTTTAAGATGACTTATTAATATCAGTAACTGGAACCACGGAAAATAAAACTTCACCTTAAAGGCTTTGAAAAACCAGTACTCAAAGAAATGTGTTATTTTCATAACTCCTAACAGATTCTGCATTGTGCTGATCAAAAGGTATTACCAGCTCTGGAGGAACCATAGCTACTGACAACTCAAATTGTATTTATCAGTAATTCAGCTTATGAGCACTGCTACTCACAAGCCTGCTCTTTTCCACAATGACAAATTCATTTCCAAAAGACATCTTATTAAACACGACAAGGCCTCAGGCTACCAGCATTTCATCCAACTTAATTCACTAGGAGACAGCCTCTAAACCCCTCTTTTCTTACATTGTATTTCCAACCACAAGCACATGGAATTAGTAGAGAGCTTCCTGTCCTACTCTTTACCAACCTTCTTCCCTAATTTTTCATTTGCCAGATTACTTCGAACTGTCTCTCTAGCAAGAGTTGGCATTCCCAGAGAGCAAGAACTAGGAGAGTGAGCTGAGTCGTCAGGACATTACCAGCTGAGGAGAAAGCCACAGTACAAAAGAACAGTACTGTCTTAACCTTACCTGGCTATCATGTTAAATTGTTTCTTTACTGCAGAAAGTCTGACAATACTATTGGAGCATACAGTGCCAACCTCAAACTGGTAGCATGCAAATGTAATATTCCCAATGTAAATGGTATTATAAAGTCTGGCTCTTAGCTATTCTCAGCTCTGCTACTGGAAGTCACTTGGTCGCTACCCATTTTGGATGAATGGAAGTGAAATTTGCCTTCTGTAAAATAAGTCTTGAAAGGCAAGCACCATGAAACAAGATATTACAACAAAACATAGCAAAAGAACACTTATCCAATCATGGTCTGACTCTTCCCACTCATTTCCAGGAAATTTTGAAGCATCAAAGCAGAAGAGCATTGTGCAGGACACTGCAGAAGTCTCACTATGAAGTCAAATCCACGATCCATATATATTGAAACAAAAATGCTAGCTTGAAAGAGTCTTAAATACTTGCATCTAATTAAAAAGTGACCATCTGTTCTGCTTATGATTAAAAAGCTGTCAGATTGAGTCCTAATAGCTTTTAAGCTGTCTTCTTAGAAACCAAATATCACAAGGCGTAATATGGCTGAAGCTTGTACACTATTCTGCTACTTAAATCCATTTCTGAGCATTCAAGAGACATATTATGTGGTCAAATTGATATAAAAACCTAAATATCTTTTTTAAATAAAAGGGTATATTAGGTTGGATCATTCTGAATCTCAAGCTGACTCACCACATGACCACAGGCAGGTTACCTCTCTGTTCATTCAGTAATGCATGTGCAATGGTGTAACAGCAACACCTCAGTGACTGAGCTGCATCTCATTTTCAGTCCTGAATGAGCAATCGGTGCATGTCCAAACTGCAGAAAGTAAGTCATATCCGTGGAGAAACTGCTATACTGTACAGGCTCTATTTATGCTGATCAGATATGTGAAGAAGGAACACTAACAAGTGCAAACAGGCAACCACAAATTTAAATTCTAACCCTTAGCAGTAAAACTAAGTGATATATCAGTCACTCCGGTCTAGCCCAGACATGTACTCTGTTATGATAAAGCAACTGCAGTGGCTAATATTTACACTACATTTCTATACTGTTGGAGACTGTCCTCAGGAGCCCCAGAGGAAGTCAGGATAAAGAAGTTTGCCTTGGTTGATGAGGACTGGGTTAGGGATCAATTAAGCAGTCTGGACATCCATAAATCGATGGGTCCAGATGGAATGCACCCACAGGTGCTGAAGCAGCTGGTGGAAGTCATTGCTAGGCCACTCTCCATCATCTTCGGTAAGTTGTGGGGAACAGGAGAGGTGCCTAAGGACTGGAGGATAGCAAATGTCACTCCAGTCTACAAGAAGGGGAAGAAGGAGGACCCGGGTAACTATAGACCGGTCAGCATCACTTCCATCCCTGGAAAGGTGATGGAACAACTTGTTCTTGGCACTATCTCTAGGCATATCAAAGATAAGAGGATCCTTGATATGTCAACATGGTTTTACCAAGGGGAAGTCATGTTTAACCAACCGGATAGCCTTTTATGAGGACATAACCAGGTGGATAGATGATGGTAGAGCAGTGGACGTGGTTTATCTTGATTTCAGAAAA